>NW_006932308.1:2800-3865 GCF_000298275.1 Orycteropus afer afer
TACTGACAACAAAGATAAACCCTTTTGCACATTCAATACTGTGTTGTCAGTGAAGGCAAACATGGATGTATGGGTGGATAGATGGGTGGACAGGCTGAATTATCAGGTATGTTTATGCAGGGAAGAGAGTGCCCATGACCATATATAGGGATGGCAGACAATGTTTCTACAAGTGTATTTGTATGTTCTGTAGGAATTTCCAGGTATATAGTAGAGCTGACAAGGGATAATGTTGTAGTCACTTCTTGGCCACAGCCAGCTACCCAGAGGGAGCTAGTAGTTGGACCTGTGCACTTGGGACCATGGTCACAGAGGACATAGAGCTCGACCGAAATAACACACTACACAAAAACATTGTTCCACATCCTACTTTGGCGAGTAGCAAATGGGATCTTAAAAGCTTGCAAGCAGCCATCTAGATGCAATGATGGGTCTCTCTTTGTCTAGAGCAAAGAAGAATGAAGAAAACAAAAGATGCATGGAAACAATACGTCCAAGGGACTGATATACCATGCTGTTCTCAGTCTATGAGACTATGAGAGCAGAAGACCTAGATGATGCCTGGCTACCACTGCAAACCCCTTGGATGGGGATTTATGTAGGATATCCTGGATAGAGTGGGAAAACAATGTGGAACAAAATTCAAAATCATAAAAAAAAGTAAAAGGGACCATGTTTGCTGGTCTGATAGAGCCTGGTAGAAACCCTGAGACTATGGCCCCTAGCTGCCTTTCAGATCTGGAATTGAACCCACTCCTGTGGCTTCGAGACAAACAAAAGAGAGGCGTATGAGCTGAAAACTTACATTAAGTAGATATATTCCTTGGAGAGATGAATTATGGGAGAATAGAAGGGCATGTATGCACAAGGAGACAGCTCGAGGGTCAGGAGTGCATGGGAAGGAAGGACACAGGGAAGAGGTAACTTTGGGGAGGAAGAGGGAGGGAAGCTGTTGCATTTTGGGAAATTGCAGTCAATGTCATGAGACAACATGAATGTGAACTGCTTATGGAAAAATGAATTTTCTCTGTAAACTTTTACTCAAAGCACAATAAAAAATTTTTA
>NW_006932309.1:0-1107 GCF_000298275.1 Orycteropus afer afer
AACCCAAGGAGGGGTCACTGTGAGTCGGGGCTGACTCGACGGCACATAACAACAACCCTGTAGTTACATCTTTCCTGTGTCTGTTTTTCCTATACATTCCTGCCCCCTGAGCTATCTCCCTGTGCAAATACTGCCCTTCTGTTAGCCCCTGACTAAATGTTCTAAGGAGTGTATCGACCTGGTATAAATGTTCACCTCATATGCCTGTCCTTCCTTCTGAGGAGTGGCTGGTGGGTTTGAACCGCCAGCCTTCTGGTTAGCAGTCAAGTGCCTTAGGCACTATGCTACCAGAGCTCCTAACTACAGGGAGGAAGTAGGAAGACAGCTGCTGTATTGTGGGAATTGCAATCAATGACATGAAACAAAATGTATATAAACTGCTGTATATACACTGACCTTGCTCTGTAAACTTTCACCCAAGTCACAGTTTAAAATAAAAATTGAGGTATTCGACTTACCTCGTCAGAACAAAATCCTGTCATAAGTCGGGGACTACCTGTGTCATATATCTGTAATGATATCATAAAATGTTATTATAAATTAGTATATATTAATATATGTTTAAGTACTTCATATAAATAAAGATGAGCCCCTGGGGGCAGTGGGGTGGGAACAGGAAGGGAAGAGAGGAGGCAAGCCAAGCAGTGTTGCTCAGCAGGTCAGCAGGCCCATGGTCCTCATCACTGTGGGGATGGTGTGCGGTGGTCCAGGCTGCATGCTCACATTTACTAGGAAGCCTGGCCCAGCCACAGTGCCTGGCGGTTCCCGTGGCCTCCACCCATCTCCCCTTCACTCAGCCGATATTCACAGGGAGCCTATGTGTGGAGGGAGGCCTTGTCAATCACGGAAGGGTGGCTAAGAAAGGAGCAATCAAAATAAGTACACGTATCAACACCGTGAGTGTGAACGCACACATGTATTTAAAGCCTTCTCTTTGGATGGCTGTCAGCTGATTGGAGTTCTGCATGGATTTGCCTGCACAAACCCTGTCTGGGATGAAAACAGACCCATAATTTTCAGTTTGAGTTTCCTTAAAGAGACTGGCAATTTAAAGACACTGTGAAGACATGTGAGTGCAAAGTCCTCCTGAATGTCTGCTGTGTTTCT
>NW_006932309.1:2507-3727 GCF_000298275.1 Orycteropus afer afer
TCCAGCTACTAGATGGTCTTTCTAGAGCTTGGAGTTCAAATCTGCAGTGTCGTGCTCCCTGGCAGCTCAGTTCCTTGGGTGCCCGTCTCTAGAAAGTCCTGTGACTGGATGGTACTACCTTCTGCAAAGTTGACCACAGTCATGGGCGGTGGTGTCATGAGTGGTGTCTGGGCACTGTCTGTAAAGCATCTGTGGTTTTCAGACATGGGTTTCTTGCTCTCCAGTCAGGGACCTCACCTGCTTGCTTTATTTCCTCTCCAGGAGCATTTATGATCCCGTTCCTGATCCTGCTGGTGGTGGAGGGGATCCCACTGCTGCACATGGAGTTTGCTATCGGGCAGAGGCTGAGGAAGGGCAGCGTGGGTGTCTGGAGCTCCATCCACCCGGCCCTGAAGGGAGTAGGTGTGTGCTGCAGCCAAGCATGGCAGAACTGGCCCCTGAGGCTGGGGGTTGACCACATGCAACGGTTTCTTTCCTCAAGCCTTGCCCAGTCCATTTCCAGGAAAAGGAAGTTCTCTCCTCCCCACCCCTGAGGCCTCTGGAAAACTCTATCATGTTCTGGGCATGTAAATTACAGTGGCCTGCCAAGACCACTCCTGGTTGCCAGTAACCAAGGCCAGCAGGGGCCAGTCTGGTCTGCAGAGGCTGCCTGGGGTCCTCTGGAGGCCTAGAGGACCCTAGCTCCCATGCTCCCTGCCCAGATGGGACACAGCCAGGGCCATGGAGACTGCATGGGGCCGGGCACCAAGCACTCATTTAGAATCTTATGACCCAGTAGGAACCACAAGCATGGCCTTCCCAAAAGGACATGGCTCATGAAAACTTCTGAGGGAGCCCAAGGGGAAATATCGCTGGAGGAGAAGGGGTTGGAATCCTTTCAGAAGGGGATTCACTTCCAGCCAAGGCCACAGCCCACTCCCAGCACTTGATCCCAGTGCCTGCTCCAAGCTCCTACTCCCATTAGTTCTTAAGGTGGCCTCTCTGACTGTTTCTGTCTTTCTGTGTCTCTGTTTTCTTTCTTTCTCTTTCTCTGTCTCTGTCTCTCTCTGTCCATGTCTTTGTTTCTCTCTCTCTCTGTCTCTCCCTCTATTTCTGTCTCTGTCTCTCTCTGTCTCTGTGTTTTTGTCTCTCTCTGTCACAGTGACCTCCCAGCCCTACCACATCCCTTGCTCTCAAAGCCTTGATTTCCCCAACTTCAAAATGGTGGAAGGAAGGCCCCC
>NW_006932310.1:0-1161 GCF_000298275.1 Orycteropus afer afer
GGGTTTGAACCACCAGCCTTCTAGTTAGCAGTCAAGTGCCTTAGGCACTATGCTACCAGAGCTCCCAAGTTCACCTTAAGCAGTAGTTATTTTAAGAGTATTCAATTCCTATTTCCCAGAATCTGAGTATAAAATTATTAAGCTCTGATTTAGGTTTTAGACTTGCCAACTATGCAAATAGTATTATATTTGTAAAATGAGAAAAGTAATATTACTTACATATATGAATGCTTTGAAAATGTGGTGAGATGATTCATATAGGATGCTTAATACAGAGTGCGCCACATAGTAAGCATTCAGTGGATATAAACTAGTATAGTAGTAGTAGCAGTAACAATAAGGAATGTGAATATTTTACAGTTGGAAAAGGATTTAAACAATTAACTGAGTTTAGCTGTAACCTGGCATGTCTGTGTGTGACCAGGAAGTAAACATTAATTCGTAGAGAATATTTTGAATAATACTTTGCTATTATTTTCTTCATAATCATAAAAGTTATTACAAAAGGTATATATGATAAAAACACACTTCTTTGACAAAAGACTAAAGGAGATTATAATAAACAAACAAAAAATATTTTATATGCAAGAGGAAATTAGTGCCAAGAAAAAGTAAAGGACAATACATACAGCATGAGAGTTATAGTGTTGCTGGGTTGAACTTCAGATTGATTTCAGAACTTGATGAATTTAGTAGCAAGAGGCAATTTATTTAGTTCAGGCCTCACATCCATGAAAGACCTCTAGCTTAGACTGTTAACACTATCAATTGAGAAAATTCATATAAACCTATTGCCAAATTTGTTACTGTTGAGTCAATTCTGACTCATAGAGACCTTATAGGACAGAGTAGAAATATCCCATAGAGTTTCCACAAGGTTGTAATCTTTATGTATCTCACTTCTTTAGGATGTAAGCAGACTGCCACATCTGTCTCCTGTAGGACAACTGGTAGGTTTGAACCTTTGGTTTATGAGCTGAGTACTTAATTGCTGTGCCTTAACTTAACATCTCTATTATAGAACTTTGTGTCTCTTTACTGAACTCACTGCCTTAAATGCTATGTGAATTTAATTTTATCAATCTTTCAATTATCTTGGAAAAGGATATTTAAATTTTATTATATTTGTATGTGTGTGTGTATAACCTAAATAATATTTAT
>NW_006932310.1:3181-4114 GCF_000298275.1 Orycteropus afer afer
CCCTCCCACCCCTGGTAACCAACAAAGAAAATTTCCTTCCATATATAAACCTTTCCTTGACTTTTACAATAATGAACTAATACTATATTTGTCCTTCTGTGATTGACTAATTTCACTCAGTATTATACCCTCCAAGTTCATCCATGTTATATGGTATTTTGCAGATTCTACATTATTCTTTAGTGTTGCATAGTATTTCATTGTGTATATGTACTATAGTTTGGTTATCCATTCTTCTGTTGATAGGCACCAAGGTTGTTTCCATCTTTTGGCTGTTGTAAATAATGATGCAATGAGCATGGGTGTGCATATATCTCTTCTTGTCCTGGCTCTCCCTTCTTTAGGATATATGCCTAGTTATGGAACTGCTGGGTGAGGTGGTATTTCTAATTCCAGCTTTTTAAGGAATCACCATACTCTTTTCCACAGTGGTTGTATCATTTGACAGTCACACCAGCAGTGTATGAGAGTCCCAATCTCTCCACATCATCGCCAGCATTTGTTATTTTCTGTCTTGTTAAACTTTGCTATTAGTGTTGGAGTGAAATGGTTTCTCATTGTTTTGATTTGCATCTCCCTGATGGCTAATGATCATGAGCATTTCTTCATGTGTTTGCCGGCCGCCTGAATATCCTCTTCGGTGAACAGGTATCTTCTGCCAATGTTTTAGTTGGATTATTAATCTTTTTGTTGTTGAGGTTTTGAGGGTTTCTATAAATTTTAGAGATAATTCCTTTGTCAGATATGTAACAACTGATATGTAATTATGTGAGTACTAACTATGTAATTATATAATTATCTATTATGTAATTATGTACTTTTCAACAAGTATGAATTTGTTGCTCTCATTTTGTTATGTGCTTTTTCGTGGTGTCAATTTCTTTGTTACATATAAATTTCTGTGCTGAGCTCATTTTGTTTATGAATCATGTT
>NW_006932311.1:0-3732 GCF_000298275.1 Orycteropus afer afer
ACAATATCTGGAGAGAGATCAATAAGAGAAGAAAAGGTGGAGTAGGAAAATAATGAAGAAAAAATGGGAAAAGCACAAAAAGGAAAACAAGGAAGCGTGTTAACCATGAGAAAGAAAAAGAATTGGAACCAGGAATAGGGAAGAGAGAAAAAGCTGAAAACTAGAATCTGGGAAAGAGATAATAAAGAATAATAATAAAAAGGACAATAATAATACTAATAATTTTAAAACAGACAAAAACAAACTAAAAAAAAAAAAAATCTAGGCAGGGATGGGCAGGGCACCCAGACTCCCTCTGAGCACTCAGACTGGGATGGAATTCCTGCCGGCCCACAATGTCTGTGGGAGTGAGAAATGGCCGCACCTCTGTTCACCAAAAGGGTGTGGGGTATAAGAGTAACAAGGGGAATATCGCGCCTTTCCAGTTGTTGATGTCTGGAATGTCCTTGTGGATCCTGGCAAATGGAGCCTATTCTTAAGTCCCTGGGATCTGGGAGAATGCTGTTGCTTTAAATATCCAAAATGGTCAAACTGCTTATAAACATTCAGAATGGCTGCGTCCTCCAGACAGGCAAAAGTCCACAGGTCAGCCCACCTTCCTCTTCGCTGCTTCCCCTTTTATTCACCAGCCACCAATGCAGTTCTCTGTGCAGCCCCTGGCTAGCAGGGCCAGTTTTTAGATTAATTCCTAGGTCCTAACCCTGCTCGGCAAAATCAAAGCTGTCTGTGCTGTCAGGATTGCTGCCAGACCACAGCTCTTGTGTCTCCTTTTTTGGTGTTTTCATGCAATTTCTTGTACTAGTTGGAGTTTAGTCCACTTCTATATCCTTCCCTTCAAAGCTTGGGGCTCCATTTTTTGTATTTTTGTATCTGTGTTAATTGGTTCCCCTTTTTTTTGTTGAAAAGAGTCTGTACAGTCTTTCTGTCAATTCCGCCATCTTGCCTATCTATACCCAAGGAAAGCATAAAGTTAAATAGGCTAAATTTTGAATCACAGACAAAAGTAAGCAATGGGGAAATTAGGGTAACCTTTGTGAACTTGTTGGAAAAAAGAGTCATTATAGATTTCTCAAGTAGTTCTTGAGAAAGAAGGCTCTTTGATGTCACTAATCATATTGTTCTATTAAGTGCTTTATCTGATCTTTTTAATTAAATTGTGTTTATTTGGGACAGATGTGAGAAATCTACTTTTCCTCATGTAGTTGATTTCATAAATATTTGCTCAGCTTAAAAACACTCCTTTTAAAGTTACTGTGTCTGTTTTTGGAAGAGCCCATTAAATGAAAATGTTGACATCTGTTAAGACCATCCCAGATCCATTGTAAATTTGTCCTTGGTTATTGATCTTTTGTTCTGGAGAACCACAAGTAATCATGTGTGAACTTTGCCAGCACTGTCCAGTCTATTATTTCTCAATGCAGTACTGGGATTTTCGCAAGATTAAATTGCTACTAGGCTGTAGTTCCCCTTGTATTTTTGTTCTGGAGGCTCTGTGTGCAGATTAAGTCCTTGGCATGTACATAGGACAGTGCCAAAACGTTATCCATGTCAATACCAAGCTTTTTGCTAAATTTAGAAAGATTTCAGAATATATGAACTTAAGAGACAAAAGATGTGCCCTTGAATTTCATATCAAAGTTGGCTGATACATCTTAACTTATTCACTAGACTATATGTACATGGTAAGTACACTGTGACAAATGGAGAAAAGACTGAAGTTGTCGAGGACTTTGCTTTACTTGTATTCACAATCAATGCCCGTGGAAACACCAGTCAAGAAATCAAACAACGTACTGCATTGGGAAAATATCATGCAAAAGACCTCTTTACATGTTAAAAAGCAAAGATGACACTTTGACAATAAGGTACACCTGACCAAGCCATGGTATTTTCAGTTGCCTCATATGCATGTGAAAGCTGGACAATGAATAAGGAAGAGCGAAGAAGAATTGATGTATTTTAATTATAGTGCTGGTGAAAAGTATTGAATGTACCATGGACTGCTAGAAGAATGAACAAATCTGTCTTGGAGGAATAGCTGGAATGCTCCTTAGAAGCAAGAATGGCCAGACTTTGTCTCTCATACAATGGTCATGTTGTCAGAATGGATGAGTCTCTGGAGAAGGACATCCTGCTTGGTGAAGTAGAGGGTCAGCAGAAAAGAGGTAGACCCTCAACAAGATGGATTGACACAGTGGCTGCAACAATGGGCTCAAACACAGCAAGGATTGTGAGGCTGGTGCAGGAACTGGGCAGTGTTTCGTTCTGCTGTATCCTGGGTCACTGTGAGTCAGAGCCAACTCGACAGCACCTCACAACAACAACATAAGTGCAGATAAACAGGTGAACAAAATATGATGGTCCAGATTTTATTTAGTTCTTTGGTATATCCCTTAAAAAAAAAAAAAATGGCATTGAGTACATTTCAATTCACAGTAACCCTGTAGGACAGAATAGAATAAGCCCAAGGTGGTGATGTTTACAGAAGCAGACTGCTGTATCTTTCTCCCCCAGGGCAGCTGGTGGGTTCAAACAGCTGAGCTTTAGGTTGGTAGCTGATGTTTAACCACTGTGCCACCAGAGCTCATTGCTATATTCCCAGTTCCTAAAATTGTTTCTGGCACAGAGAGGTACTTAATGAATATTTGTGAAACTTATTAGTGAATCCATAAAGGACAAAAGTCAAAATATTGCCATTGATAATGTAACCTTTGTGATACTACAGAAGTATAAATTTGTCTGGGGAACAAAGAAGAACATTTTTTTGGGGGAAAAAAAAAAGTAAGTGAACTACACCATAATTTTAAAAAAGAAAGAGAGAGAGAGAGAGAAACCAAGGTATTAGTTGAAAGTGACATTTTTAATTTTCTTTCTAAATATACCCAAGGAAAGCTTGAAGTTCAATGTTTAATATAACCTTTGGGAAGAATAATACATTCTTATAATGGGATGATTTTTTTAAGTTGCTAAAATGGCATCCAAATTAATATTGGCCAACCAATGATGGCCCTGGGCCAGGCATTGGGCCCACACGCATCAGGGCCATCTGGGCTTGGCCTCAGAGAGTCGCTCACACAGTGAAGCAATGGCTGCCACTATGGTGATGGGAAATGGAGCATCAGTTTGTCTGCTCTTAGAATAAATATCAGCCGAGCACTGCACTGGGAGCTGAGGCTATGGACAAGAAAAAGAATTGGTCCACAAACCGAGGAATCTCATCACTGAGCAAAGACACAGCTGTGTAAGTAAGAATGCCTGGGTTGGAGCTGCAGTGACAATTGGAAGCTAGTACACTGCAAGCCTGGCTGTGTGTGAAGGAGCGTGGGGCATACACACATATGCATCTGAGCTGAGCATTGAAGAAGAATGAAGAGCCCACTAGACAGAGAAGGGGGAAATGGGTACAGAGGTGATCTAACATGGAAGGTGGACTCTCAAGCAGTGCTTCCCAAAGGGTAATCCATTAACCCACCCCCCTGGGGGAGCTACCAAGTCAAGTATTTTCATAATTGTTGTTGGGTGCCCTTGAGTCATCTCCAACTCATAGTGACCCTATGCACAGCAGAACAAAACACTGCCTGGTCCTGTGCCAGCCTCATGATCCTTGCTATACCTGAGCCCATCATTGCAGCCACTGTGTTATACTACTCACAATAATAATAGTAAAAACCAAATTCACTGCCGTTGAGTCAATTCAACTCATAGCGACCCCTCCTTGGGTTTCCAAAGCGG
>NW_006932312.1:0-923 GCF_000298275.1 Orycteropus afer afer
ATGGTATCCCACATGAACCTTAGGCTTTCTTCATTTTGTTTTGATCTTTTTTCTGATTTATCCCTTTCCAAAGAAGTGTTCAGGTATTTGCCTTCAATCTCCTTAATTCTGCTTTCCATTGATTCACTTCTGCTCCTTTTCCTGTTCAATGTCATATATATTTCTGAAAATTTAGTATTAATCTGGATTTCTGTGTGTAGATTTCGTATCATTTCTAATTTTTCATTTATTTTGTTATTTTGTTCTTGTGTTGTTTTTCAAAATTGTTCTAGGGTTTTCTCTGATCTGTCTCTCAATTCATTGAAGATACCTAAAGATAATTATTTTGAATTCCTTATCAGGGAGTTTCAATGCTGTGTCTTCCTCAGGGGTGTGTTTTGGGTCTGTATCCTGGTCCCTTGTTTCTCCTGCTTTATCTTGCTTCTTTGTGTAGACTGTGATGCTCTGTTTTCTCCAAGGCATTGTGACCTTTTTGTGTTTACGTTTAATTGGTGATTGTATGTTGGAGTGACTTACCCATGATTTTTTTTTTTTTGTATGTTATCTATGCAAGCAGCATACTGTGTTCCTCTATTCACTAGTTGATAGCACTTATACACTCACCACCTGTCTCCTTTCCTGTTGTCAGCCACTCATATGTCCCTGCCAACCTTGGCAAACAGAGCCTATTCTTAGCTTCCTATAATCTGAATGAGAATGCTATCACTTTAAAATAAAAAATGGTTACTACTTGTAAAGATTCAAAACGGCTGCACCCTCCGTCACTTTAAATAACTCTAAATGGCTGCTGCTTGTAAACATTCAAAATGGCTGCACTCTAGGTCACTATGTTGTTGTTGTTGTTGTTATGTGCCGTCGAGTCAAACCCGACTCATAGCGACCCCTCCTTGGGTTTCCAAGGCAGTATCACTATGGAAGTAGGA
>NW_006932312.1:3208-3955 GCF_000298275.1 Orycteropus afer afer
ATATGAGCAATTGATGGTCTTTTCCACAGTTGGTCCCTGGCCTTTCTCTGATTGATGATATTAAGCTTCTCCATTGTCTCTTTCCACAGATGTAGTCAATTTGATTCCTGTGTATTCCAGCTGGCTAAGTCCTTGTGTATAGTCACCATTTATGTAGTTTTTTTCTTGTTTGCTTGTTTGTTGTCATTGAAAGAGGTGTTTGCAATGAATAAGTTGGTCTTGCAAAATCCTATCATGTGATCTCCAGCATTGTCTCTATCACCAAGGCCATATTTTCCAACTACCTATGCTTCGTCTTTGTTTCCAATCACCAGTAATTTTCAGTGCACCTTTATTGCAGGTTTGATCCATTTCAGTCTGAGAAATTGGTAAAAAGTCTTCATTTTCTTCAATTTTGGCTTTAGTTGCTGGTGCATAGACTTGAATAATATTCATGTTAACTGGTTTTCCTTGTAGGTATATGGATGTTACCCTGTCACTGGCAGCATTATATTTCAGGACAGATCTTGAAATATTCTTTTTGACTATGACTCTAACACCTTCCTCCCGGCACAGTAGACCATATGATTGTCAGATTCAGAATGGTCAATACCAGTCATTTTTGTTCACTAATGCCTAGGATATCGATCTTTATGTGTTCCATTTCATTTTTTACAACTTCCAGTTTTCGTAGGTTCATGCTGCATACATTCCACGTTGTTGTTGTTGTTGTTGTTATATGCCGTCGAGTCAGCCCTGACTCATAGC
>NW_006932313.1:0-1200 GCF_000298275.1 Orycteropus afer afer
ATTTGCTAAATATTTGTGCTTGTCCTCCTTTTTATTTTTATGTTAAGGTTTATCATGTTTCCTTCAGATTACACTGTGACTTATAATTTTCTTCCTAAATTTAGAAAAGTCTATCTTCCTATTATTGTGATTTCCTCATCATTTAGAAGTTCTGTAACTATACTCTGTTTTCCCTCTTCTTGGTTTGTAGTTTTCTTCATTTGCTAATTGATGTCTCTGGTTCTCTGTTTACAATCTTTTAAGCTTATTTAATTTTGGGTATTTCCATAATATTTTATAGACCTATACTTATCCAGGGACCCAGATGAGGAGAGGGAACCCTGGGCACCCATCACAAGTAGCAAGGCAGGTAGCAGGGAGAAGACAGAAAAGGCAAAGGGAACTGGAACAGATCTAGGAGTTAGCCACAGGGATACAGGTAAGGGTGGTTGGAGGGGTTTCTAACAGCTAAGGGAGACAAACTAGTCTGTTGGTTTGTCCTACTGTGGTGATGTGTTGCTGTGAGTTTTGAGGCTGTGCCACTGGTGTTTCAAACCCAGTGGGGTGCACCTGGCTTGCAGACTGAGACAGACTAGGAAGAAGGAGGATTCTCAAAGAATTTGCTGGGGAAAACCTTATGAATAGCAGAGAAACATTGTCTGCTACATTACTGTGCAACTTTATGAGTAGTGCAGACACACTGTCCAATACAGAGGAGGAAGATGAGTCACTTAGCTCAGAAAATTCTCAGGGTAAGACTGGGAAAGAGCTGCATTATCACAGTAAAATAAGCCTAACTTATATGAATAAGATAAAGCTTTCGAGATCTCCATTTGCTGATGTGGTACCACTCAAATTGAGGAGAAACAGTGGCAAACATCCATTAATAATTGGAACAGGGAATGTATGAAGTGTGAATCTAGGAAAATTGGAAGTTGTCAAAAATGAAATGGAATACATAAAGATTGATATCCTAGGCATTACTGAGTTGAAATGGACTGGTTTTGGTCATTTTGAATCAGACAACCATATGATATACTATGACGGGAACAACAGTTTAAAGAAGAATGACATGGCATTCATCATCACAAAGAATATTTCAAGATCTGTCCTGATGTACAGTTCTGCCAGTGATAGGATAACATCCATACACCTAGAAGGAAGTCCCATTAATGTGACTATTATTCAAATTTATGCACCAACCTCCAAAGCCAAAGATGA
>NW_006932313.1:2381-3397 GCF_000298275.1 Orycteropus afer afer
AAAAACAGTTGTAGCAGTATATTGACAGAGAACTTCCAGAGGTGCAAGCTGGATTCAGAAGAGGTCGTGGAACAAGGGATATCATAGCTGTTGTCAGATGGATCTTGGCTCAAGCCAAAGAATACCAGAAAGATGTTTACTTGTGCTTTATGGACTATGCAAAGGCATTTGATTGTGTGGATCATGACAAATTATGGATAACATTCAGAAGAATGGGAATTCCAGAACACTTGATTGTACTCATGAGGAACTTGTACCTTGACCAGGAGGCTGTGTTCGAATGAAACAAGGGTACACTACATGGTTTTAAATCAAGAAGGGTGTGTGTCAGGGTTGTATCTTTTCCCCATACTTATTCATTACATATGCTGAGCAAATAATCTGAGAAGCTGGATTATATGAAGAAAAATGTGGCATCAGGATTGGAGGAAGAATAATTTACAACCTGAGATATGCAGATGATACAACTTTGCTTGCTGAAAGTGAGGATGACTTGAGGCACTTACTGATGAAGATTCAGAAACACAGTCTGCAGTATGGATTACATCTCAATATAAAGAAGACAAAAATCCTCACAACTGGGCCAATAAGCAGCATCATGATAAATGGAGAAAAGGTTGATGTTGTCAAAGAATTCACATTGCTTGGTTCTACAATTGAGGCCAAGGGAAGCAGTAGTCAGCACATTAGATGACATGTAGCACTGGGAAGGTCAACCACAAAAGAACTTTTTTAAGTGTTGTAGAGCAAGGATATCTCCTTGAGGACTAATATGCACATGACACAGGCCATGATATTTCCAATCACTTCTTATGCATGTGAGAGCTGTACAATGAATAAGAGAGACCAAAGAAGAGTTGATGCTTTTGAGTTATGGTGCTGGCAAGGAATGCTGAAGGTACCATGGACTGCCAAAAGAACTAACAGATCTGTCCTGGAGGAAGTGCAGCCAAGATGCTCCTTGGAAGCAAGGATGGCCAGATTTCATCTCACCTACTTTGGTCATGTTGTCAGAG
>NW_006932314.1:0-3740 GCF_000298275.1 Orycteropus afer afer
CCTTCCTTCCGAGGAGTGGCTGGTGGGTTTGAACCGCCAGCCTTCTGGTTAGCAGTCAAGTGCCTTAGGCACTATGCTACCAGAGCTCCTCCATAATCATTAAGAATCTAAAAAAGAGGAACTCCATGGGAAAGTGACTCTCTTATTAACTATATTTATGTCTGTTTAAATAATGATCATAGTAGGTTATTTTATGGATGATTTATTGGTATATTGTAAATTCATAATTAAGAGACTGTTATAAGAATATTTCCATGGGTTTTCAACTATACATTCTAAGTGAATCACCATAGAATGCTTCAGAAATAGAGAAGTTAATAACCTTAGCCCAGATGGTCCAGATCAAGATCACTCAATAGAATGCGGAGATGTCAGACACCACACCTCAGAAAGTCTGGGCTCAGAGGGAAGGTGTGAGAGAGTGAAGAAATTTTGGGGAAGTTACCATTTGTTCTCCAAAGGGGGAATGATGATTAGGGAGATCAATTGTTCTCCACTTTTGAGGTCTGCGAAGGTAAGCATAGGTATCCTGCAGTTATTTTCCATTAATTCTAAAAGCTCAAATGTAAACTGTGTATTTATTCATGACAAGGAGGCATGTTTTAACTAAAATGGCAAATTGCAAAATTAATTTCAATTGCAATATTTTTATTTATCTCATGACTACCAGGTCTATATGACCTTTACCAGTTTCCTGAGCTCCAGATCCTACTGACTAGAAACCAAACTCACTGCCATCAAGTTGATTCCAACTCATAGCAACCCCCTTTGGGTTTCTAAGACTGTCAATCTTTATGGAAGTAAATTGCCCAGTCTTCCTTCCAAGGATAGGCTGGTAGGTTTGAACCGCCAGCTTTCTGGCTAGGAGTCAAATGCCTTAGGCATTGTACCACCAGGGCTCCTTTACTGACTATAGACATCATTGTAATAATAGCTAGGGGTATTAAGCAGTTACTGTGGGCCGGGCGTGATGCTACATGCTTTACGTTTAATCCTCCAGCAACCTCATGAGGTAGGTGCTTTTATTTTCCTTGTTTTACTAAGTCCCAGGTCACAGAGATAATGAGTGAACAGAGACTGAATCATGCCAGGCCTACAGTTTCAGAGCTCGTGCTTTTAATCCCTGGATTACCACATTCCTCCACCTCTGCTCATTACATCCAAAACTGAACCTACAATTTATCCTCCAGATATATGTGGGTTCCTCTGGCCTATTTAACTCATGCATTAACTCTTCTATTTCTCTTATTTTCCATATCCCATCAGCACCCAAAGGCTGTGCATTTTATCTTTTCTAAATCTAGGCCTTTATGTCAGGGAGACACAACTGTGTCCTCCACACACACTAACAGATAAAGTTTGGTCAGGATCAGGGCTGGGACTAGAGTGAGGCAGGTAAGGCACTTTTCTCAGGTACACAAGTTTTAAGTAGATGCCAAAAAACTCAGTAATCAAGTTAAATAATATTTTAATGCAATATTTGTTTTAAAAATCAAAATTACTGAAAAAAATTCATCACGAACAAAATGCCAACATTTGAAATTAAGAAGTGTCTTACCATGTTGGAGCCTAAAGCAAAAGTTACAATCAATAATACTGATCCTGTCTTTATTTTAAACTTTACATTAAAATATTGTTTGTCTTGATGACTGAGTTTTTTCACCATCTCCTTAAATTTTTCACCTGAGGTGAGTACAACACTTGCTTCACGGTAGTTCGGGCCCTGGCTGGGATACTCGTGGGTTGTTTAGGACACTTATCCCAGAACCACTTCTATGTTTATAAAATGCTTAGGATGGTAGTTGGCAGGAAGAAAGTTGCCTTTTATGTATTATACTACTTTTTACTCTCCCCCTTAGTGAATGCTTTACTAAACTATTGGCAGGTCCCTAAATATTCTTTGCTGTTTCCTATCTCTAACTTGTTACATAAAATCTCTGTGTGGTGCAAACAGTTTGCCCTGGCTTGCTAACATAAATGTTGGCAGTTTGAACCCATTCAGCAGTACTCCTGAAGAAAAGACATAGTGATCTGCTTCTGTTAAGACTACAGCCAATGAGCCTGGTGGAACCACTGAGATTATGGCCCCTAGCTGCCCTTCGGGTAGCATAGTGGCTAAGACACTTGCCTGCTAACCAGATGGCTGGCGGTTCAAGCCCACCAGCCACTCCTCGGAAGGAAGGTTGGCCAATCCTACTTCCGTAGTGATACTGCCTAGGAAACCCAAGGAGGGGTCGCTATGAATCGGGGCCGACTCGACGGCACATAACAACAACAACAACAGCTGCCCTTCAGGTCTGCAATTAAATCAACACCTGTGGCTTCCAGCCAAACAAAAGAAAGGCATAGGAGTTGAACATTTACCTGAGGTAGATACACTCCTTGGAGAGAACAATCATGGGAGAAAGAAAGGCTATTTATGCACAGGGAGACAGCTCAGGGGGCAGGGGTACATGGATGGATGGACACAGGGAAGAAGTGACTGTCGGGAGGAAATGGAAGGGAAGCTGCTGCATTGTGGTAAATTGTGGTCAATGTCATGAGACAAAGTGCATGTGAACTGCTGTATGGAAAGTGAATTTGCTCTGTAAATTTTCACCCAGATCACAATTAAAAAAAAGAAAGAAAAAGACTACAGCCAAGACTTCTGGTAAGATGGAGGAATAGGCAGACAAGCGACACAGACCCTTTTCCACAAAGAAAAGAAAAACCAATTGACAGAGATACAGAAGATAATCCTGGAGCCCTAAGGATTCAGAAGTGGATTAGGCACCAACTAGTGGAAAAACCTGAATGAAAATAGTTAGTACAAAGATGGTTGGAGCTGTGGACTGTCAGCTACTCTGACAGGACCAACAGCTTGAATATTTCCAAGTGGTGTTGGGACCTGAGAATTGACCTAAAGATCAAGGATACAGACCCAAAGTACATTCTTGAGGAAGACTCAGTATGGGAACTCCCTGATAAGGAATTCAAAAGAATTATATTTAGGAATCTTCAAAGGATTGAAAGACAGATCAAGGAAAGCACAGACAAAACCCTAGAAGGATTTTGGAAGAAAATACAAGAACAAAATGACAAAATAAATGAAAAATTAGAAATGATTCAAAATCTACAGATAGAAATCCAGAAGATTAATACTAAATTGTCAGAAATAGATAACACATTGAAAGGGCAAAGGAGTAGAATTAAATCAATGGAAGACAGAATTGAATTGAATGAGATTGAATACAAATACCTGAATACTTCTTTGGAAAGGGATCAATCAGAAAAAGATAAAAACAAAATGAAAAAAGCCTAAAGTTCATGTGGGATACCATCAAAAGGAATAACCTATTGTGTAATTGGAATTCCAGAGCAGGAAGAGAAAAAGAAAACCACTGAGAAATTTGTCCAAGATTTGTTGGAAGAGAACTTCCCTGATATGATGAAAGGTGAGAATATATCCATTTAGGAAGTCTAATGAATTCCAAACAGGATAGACCCCAAAAGAAAATCACCAAGACATATCATCAGCAAACTCACCAAAACCAAAGACAAAGAAAGAATCATGAAAGCAGCATGGGAAAAACGAAAAGTTACGTACAAGGGGCAACCAATAAGACTAACTTCAGATTTCTTGGCAGAAACCATGCAGGTGAGAAGACAATGGGATGGTATATATAAAACCCTGAAAGAGAAAAATTTCCAACCAAGAATTATGTACACAGCAAAATTGTCCCTCAGATATGATGGTGAAA
>NW_006932315.1:0-667 GCF_000298275.1 Orycteropus afer afer
CCACAACCTTGCCCCTTGTCAGCTCTACTATACACCTGGGAATTCTGATCATTTACATAAACTTATAGGACCATTGTCTGCCAACCCTATATATATAGTTCTTGGACACACTCCTCATTTCATAAACATACCTAATCGTTCAGCCTATCCACCCATCTATCCCCCCATATGCCCATGTTTGCCTTCATTGACAATGCAGTACCATATGTGCAAAAGGGTTCATATTTTTTGTCTGTACCTCCCATGTACCTCTCTATGTCTTTCTCATCCTCAGTGCTGCCATATTGGTCACATACATTTGGTACATTGCCCTTCTCTTCACCCAAATCAATACTTATCTCTATCTATCTAGCAGCGTTTTCTTCCCTCCCCTACCACCCCTGGTAACCAACAAAGAAAATGTCCTTCTATAGATAAACCTTTCCTTAACTTTTACAGTAACGGAGTAATACAATATCTGTCCTTTTGTGAGTGACTTATTTCACTCAACATAATGTCCTCCAAGTTCATCCAAGGTATGCGGTGTTTTGCAGAATCTACATTATTCTTTAGCGTTGGATTCTTTAGCATGTTCCATTGTATGTATGTACCATAGTTTGGTTATCCATTCCTCAGTTGATGAACACCTAGGTTGTTTCCATGTTTTGGCTATTGTAAATAGTGCTGC
>NW_006932315.1:2617-3967 GCF_000298275.1 Orycteropus afer afer
TCACCTTTCTTTGGAGTGGGTACAAATATGTATCTCTTCCAGTCAGTTGGCCAGGTAGCTGTCTTCCAAATCTCTTGGCATAACCGAGTGAGTGCCTCCAGTGGGGCATCCGTTTGTTGAAACATCTCAATGGGTATTCTGTCAAGAATTGTTGTTCTTCGCCAATTCCTTCAGTGCCACTTCTACTTCTTCCTTCAGTTTCATTGATTCTTGATCATATGCCACCTCCTGAAATGGATGAAGATCTACCAGTTCTTTTTGGCACAGTGACTCTGTGTATTCCTTCCATCTTCTTTTGATGCTTCTTGAATCATTCAATATTTTGCCCATAGAATCTTTCAGTATTGCAACTTGAGGCTTAAATTTTTTCTTTTGTTCTTTCAGCTTGAGAAATGCCAAGCATATTCTTCCCTTTTGGTTTTCTAAGTCCAGGTCTTTGCACATTCCATTATAGTAATTGGCTTTGTCTGCTCAAGCTGCTCTTTGAAGTCTTCTGTTCAGCTCTTTTATCTTGTCATTTCTTCCATTTGCTTTAGCTACTCTCTGTTCAAGGGCAAGTTTCAGAGTCTCTTCTGACATCCATTTTGGTCTTTTCTTTGTTTCTTATATTTGTAATGACCTCTTGCTTTCTTCATTGATGAATTTCTTGATGTCATCCCACAATTCTTCTGGTTTTCGGTCATTGGTGTTCAATGCATCAAATCTGTTCTTTACATGGTCTCTAAATTCAGGAGGGATAGATTCAAGGTCATATTTTAGCTGTCATGGACTTGTTTTAATTGTCTTCAACTCCAACTTGAACTTGCATATGAGCAGTTGATGGTCTGTTCCACAATCAGCTCTTGGCCTGGTTTTGGCTGAAGATATTGAGCTTTTATATCTCCTCTTGCCACAGATGTAATCAATCTGATTCCTGTGTACTCCAT
Organism: Orycteropus afer afer; assembly: GCF_000298275.1. Taxonomy (NCBI): domain Eukaryota; kingdom Metazoa; phylum Chordata; class Mammalia; order Tubulidentata; family Orycteropodidae; genus Orycteropus; species Orycteropus afer. Next base: position 3,544 of record NW_006932315.1, read on the forward strand.
CTAGCAAAGTCCACATGTGTAGCTGCCATTTGTGTTGTTGAAAAAAAGTATTTACAATGAATAAGTCATTAGTCTTGTAAAATTCTATCATGCGATGTCCAGCATTATTTCTGTCACCAAAGCCAAAATTTCCAACTACCAGTGATTCTTCTTTGTTTCCAACTTTTGCATTCCAATCACCAGTGATAATCAACACATCTTGATTTCATTTTTGGTCAATTTCAGGCTGTAGAAGTTGATAAAAATCTTCAATTTCCTCATCTTTGGCTTTGGTGGTTGGTGCATAAATTTGAATGTTGTTGTTGTTGTTATTTGCCATCGAGTCGGCCCCAACTCATAGCGACCCCTTCTTGGGTTTCCAAGGCAGTATCACTACAGAAGTAGGATTGCCCAACCTTCCTTCTGAGGAGTGGCTGGTGGGTTT
>NW_006932316.1:0-1161 GCF_000298275.1 Orycteropus afer afer
CACAGTCCCACCAGCAGTGTACGAGAGTGACAGTCTCTCCACAACCTCACCAGCATTTGTTATTTTCTGTCTTGTTGAACTTTGTTACTAGTGCTGGAGCAAGATGGTATCTCATTGTTGTTTTGATTTGCATCTGTCTAATGGCTAATGATCATGAGAATTTCTTCATATGTTTGTTCACCACCTGAATAGCCTCCTTGGTGAAGTGTCTACTCATCTCTTCTGCCCATTTTTTAATTGGATTATTTGTCTTTTTATTATTGAGGTGTTGGAGTTTTCTATAAATTCTAGAGATAAGTCCCTTGTCAAATATGTCATTGCCAAATATTTTTTCCCAAATATTTTTTCTGTAGGTTCCCTTTTGACTCTTTTGGAGAAGTCTTTGGAAGCACATAAAAATTTAATTTTTAGAAGGTCTCATTCATCTACTTCCTCTTCTGCTGTTTGTGCATTTTAGGTTATGCTTGATAGTCTATTTGTGCTGTATATTAGAGCCCCTAAATTTGCCCTTAGTTTTTCCTTGAGGAACTTTATACTTTTAGGTTTCACATTTAAGTCTTTGATCCATCTGGAGTTAGTTTTTGTGTATGGTGTCAGGTACAGATCTTGTTTCATTTTTCTGCACATGGATATCCAGTTTTGCCAGCACCATTTATTAAACAAACATTCTCTTCTCCATTTAATGGATTTCGGCCCTTTGTCAAAGATCAGCTGACCATAGGTTGATAGCTCTATTTCTGGGTTCTCAATTCTACTCCATTGGTCTATGTGTCTGTCATTATACCAATACCAGGCAGTTTTGACTACTGTGGCTGTATAATAGATTTTGAGATCCAGCAGTGTGAGACCTCCTACTTTGTCCTTCTTCAATAGTGGTTTGCTTCTCTGAGGTCTCTTTCCTTTCCATATAAAGTTAATGATTGGTTTTTCCATATCCCTAAAGAATGTTGATGGGTCTGGATTGGGATTACATTGAATGCATAGATTGCTTTGGATAGAATTGACATTTTCACAATGTTCAATCTTCCTATCCATGAGCATGGTATGTTCTTCCATTTATGTAGATCTTTTATGGTTTCTTGAAGTAGTTTTTAATAGTTTTCTTTGTATGGTTCTTTTGTGTCCCTGGTAAGATTATTCCCAAGTATTTTATTTTTTTGG
>NW_006932316.1:2088-3645 GCF_000298275.1 Orycteropus afer afer
ATTATCCTTTTTATTTCAGTTGGTTTGTTGTGATGTCACTCATTTCGTTTCTTATTCGTGTTTTTTGTGTCCTCTCCCTCTTTTCCTTTGTTAAATTTGCCAGTGGTTTGTCAATTTTATTGATCTTTTAAAAAAATCAACTTCTGGTCTTGTTGATTTTTTCTGTTGCCCTTCTATTTTCTGTTTCATTGATTTCTGCTCAAATCTTTATTATTTCCTTTCTTCTGGTGACTGTAGGCTTTTTTTGCTGTTCTTTTTTTAATTGTTGGAGATGTTGGTTATGTGTGCATTTATTGCTGTAAATTGGCCTCTGATCACTGCTTTTTCTGTGTCACAAAAATTTTGGTATGTTGTGTTTTCATTCTTTTTTGATTCAAGGAAGTTTTTAATTTCAATTTCTATTTTTTCTCTTACCCAGTCTTTCTCAAGGAGAGTGTTGTTCTGTTTCCATGTGTTTACTCTTTTTCCATTGATCTTCCAATTGATGATTTCTAATTTGATAGCATTATGATCTGAGAAAATGCTTTGCAGTATTTTAATGTTTTAAATTTATTAAAGCTTGCTTTATGGCCTAATATATGATCTATCATGGAAAATGTTCCATGTGTACTGGAAGACAATGTATATTGTGCTGTTGTTGGGTGGAGTGCTCTGTAGATGTATGTGAGGGCAAGTTGGTGGATTGTAATGTTTAGCTCTTCTGCACCTTTGTTTAGTTTCTTTCCAGTGGTTCTATCTTTCATTGAAAGTGGTGTATTCAAGTCTCCCACTGTGACTGTGGAGTCATCTATTTGATTTTTCAACTCTTTTAAAATCTTAATTATGTATTTGGGGGCTCTTTCATTGGGACCATAGATATTTATTATGGTTATATCTTCGTGTTAAATTGATCCTTTAATCATTATATAATGTCCTTCCTTGTCTCATATGGTGGCTTTTGTCTTAAAGTCAATTTGATCAGAAATTAATATTGCCACTCCTGCTCTTTTATGGTTGCCATTTTCTTGATATATCTTTTTGCAACCTTTGATTTTTAGTCTATTTCTGTCTTTATCTCTAAGGTGTGTCTCTTGTAGACAGCATATCAATGGGTTTTGTTTTCTTATCCAGTCTGCAAGTCCATGTATCTTGAGTGGTGCATTTAATCCATTAACATTCAGTGTAATTATTGAATGTATGAATTGGTTGTTGTCATTTCATTATGTGTTTTTTCATGGTGTTACTGTTTTTTGTTCCATATTATTTTCTGTGCTGAGCTCATTATGTTTATGAACCCTGTTATCATTTCCTTTGTTGCTGTCGTTTTAGTATTTACTGAATATTTGTGCTTGTCCTCTATTTTATTCTGATGTGAAAGTTTATCATTTTTCTTTGATATTACACTGTGATTTATAATTTCCTCCCCAAGATTAGAACAGTCTATTCTGTCTTGCAACATTCTTGATCTCCTCACCAATTAGAAGTTGTGAAACTACACAGGACTTTTCCTTTTTTTTATTTGTAATTGTCCTCACTTGCCAATTGATGTCTCTGGTTCCCTGTTTACAATCTTGTAAG
>NW_006932317.1:0-627 GCF_000298275.1 Orycteropus afer afer
CGTTAATAATTGGAACATGGAATGTATGAAGCAGGAATCTAGGAAAATTGGAGGTTGTCAAAAATGAAATGGAACTCTTAAACATTGATATCCTAGGCATTAGTGGGGAGCTCTGGTGGCGTAGTGTTTAACGCATCTGACTGCTAACCAGAAGGCTGGCAGTTCAAACCTACCAGCCACTCCTCAGAAGGAAGGTTGGGCAATCTACTTCTGTGGACCGGTTTTGACCATTTTGAATCAGATAATCATATGATCTACTATACTGGGAATGACAAATTGAAGAGGAATTGTGAGGCATTCACTGTCACAAAAACTGTTTCAAGATCTGTCCTGAAATACAATACTGTCAGTGATAGGATAATATCCATGTGTCTACAATAAAGATCAGTTAATACTACTATTATTCAAATCTATGCACCAACCACCAAAACCAAAGATGAGAAAATGGAAGATGTCTACCAAATTCTGCAGTCTGAAATTGACCAAACATGCAATCGAGATGTGTTGATTATCACTGGTGACTGGAATGCAAAAGTTGGAAACAAAGAAGAGTTATCAGTAGTTGGAAAATATGGCCTTGAAGATAGAAATAATGCTGGAGATCACATGATTGAATTTTTCAAGACC
>NW_006932317.1:3042-4204 GCF_000298275.1 Orycteropus afer afer
TAGAATGCTCCTTGGAAGCAAGAATGGCCAGACTTCATCTCACCTACTTTGGTCATGTTCTCCATTCCCTGGAGAAGGGTATTATGCTTAGTATAGTGGAGGGTCAGTGAAGAAGGGGAAGACCTTAAATGAGATGGATAGATACAGTGACTGCAACAATGACCTCAGGCATAGCAAGGATCATGAGGCTGGCACAGGACTAGGCAGTGTTTCTGTCTCTATGAGTCAGAGACAACTTGGTGGCACCTAACAACAACAACAACAACAACAATAACAACAACAACATGCAGTCATTGATTTTAGGATGTAGTAGTATCTTTTGATAATTCCAACAAAAGTTCTCCATTTTATACCATAGATGACTTTCCTAACTCTTGTCTAGCTATGAAGGGATTATATTCAGATTATAGAAATTATTCCATTTCCCTTCCTCCAAACCATTAAGTTTTCATTTCATCTTTAGAGCCTTGCTGTAAGCAAATGCAACAGTCCTTACTCCTTAAATTTAATTAGTTACTTAATTTAATTAGTTAATTAATTAATTAGGAATTAATTGAGGAAATGAAGGTGACTGAGATACAATCCTTGTTTTTCATGAGTTTTATTCTGGTAGAAACCATGATCAATATACAAGTAAAAACAAATATATAATGTACCCAAAGAAAACCAAACTAAAGTTACTGCCATCAAGTTGATTCCAATTCATAGCGACCCCATTGCATTTCCAAGGCAGTAAATCTTTACAGAAGTAGATTCCCTGGTCTTCTTTCTGTAGAGTGGCTCATCGATTTGAACCACCAACCTTCTGGTTATCAGTCAAACACCTTAGGCACTGTACCATGAGAGCTCCTTGTATAATATACCAGGTAGTGATAAAAATCATTTAAATAGTTCTAAACATATTACTCTTAATTGGAAGGACATGTCTTACATCACAAACACTGTAATTGTCAGTACAGTCAGAGTTCCAGGCTAAGAGAATGAGTCAAGAAGTCCTGCAATGCACTTCTTGCTTAGTCTCTGATGCTCTTCCCAGTTACCACTTTTATCCCCCATATAAAGAGACATTGAATATTTGCTCATGCACAAATATTTCTAAATTAGTTGAAAAATACCAGGCCTCCCTTCCAAAGCAGATGATTTTATTTATAATGACCTTGGC
>NW_006932318.1:0-918 GCF_000298275.1 Orycteropus afer afer
GTAATGGAATTGCTGGATCAAATGGTATTTCTAATTCCAACTTTTTAAGGAAATGCCATACTGCTTTCCACAGTGGTTGTATCATTTTACAGTGCCACCAGCAGTGTATGAGAGTCCCAATCTCTCCACATCCTCACCAGCATTTGTTATTTTCTGTCTTGTTGAACTTTGCTACTAGTGCTGGGGTGAGATAGTATCTCATTGTTTTGATTTGCATCTGTCTAAATAACAACAACAACAATGACTAATGATCATGAACATTTCTTCATGTGTTTGTTGGCCTCCTGAATATCCTCTTTGGTGATGTATTTATTAATTTTTTTCTGCCCATTTTTAAATTAGATTATTTGTCTTTTTGTTGTTGAGGTGTTGGAGTTTTCTATAAATTTTAGAGATAAGTCCCTTGTCAGATATGACATTGCTGAATATTTTCCCCCAATTTGTATGGTTTCTTTTTACTCTTTTGGAGGTCTTTTGAAGCGCCTAAAAATTTAATTCTCAGAAGATCCCATTCATCTAGTTTATCTTCTGCTGTTTGTGTGTTTTGGGTTATGCTGGACAGTCTATTTATACCATAAATTAGAGCCCCTAACTTTGCCCCTATTCTTTCCTTGAGGAACTTTGTAGGTTTAGGTTTCACATTTAAGTCTTTGTTCCATCTGGAGTTAGTTTTTGTGCATGATGTGAAGTACGGATCTTGTGTGATTTTTCTGCAAATGGATATGCAATTTTGCCAGCACCATTTGTTAAAGAGACCATCTCTTTCCCATTTAATGGATTTCAGCCCTTTGTCAAAGATCAGCTGACCATAAGTCAAAGGATCTATTTCTAGGATCTCAATTCTGTTTAGCTGGTCTCTGTGTTTGACGTTGTATGAATACCAGGCTGTTTTGACTACTGTGGCTGTGTAGTATGTTT
>NW_006932318.1:3288-4184 GCF_000298275.1 Orycteropus afer afer
GTTTCTTATTTGTGTTTTTTTGTATTCTCTCCCCCTTCTCCTTTGTTAAATTTGCCAGTGGTTTGTCAATTTTATTAATCTTTTAAAAAAGCCAACTTCTAGTCTTGTTGATTTTTTCTCTTGTCTTTCTATTTTCTGTTTCATTGATTTCTGCTTGAAACTTTATTATTTCATTTCTTTTTGTGACTGTAGGCTTTTTTTGCTGCTCTTTTCCTAATTGTTGGAGATGTTGGGTTAAGGTGTTTATTTTGACTCCTTCTTCTTTATTGATGTGTACATTTATTGCTATAAATTGGCCTCTGATCACTGACTGCTTTTGCTGTGTCCCAAAGATTTTGATATGTTGTATTTTCATTCTCATTTGATTCAAGGAATTTTTGAATTTCATTTTTTGTTTCTTCTATTACCCAGTTGTTCTTCAGGAGGGTGTTGTTCAGTTTCCATGTTTGCTCTTTTTCCCTTGATCTTGCTATTGTTGATTTCTAATTTGATGGTGTTGTGATCTGAGAAGATGCTTTGCAGTGTTTCAATGTTTTTAAGTTTATGAAGGCTTGCTTTATGGCTTAACATATCATCTATCATGGATAATGTTCCATGTATACTGGAAAAGAATGCATATTGTGCTGTTGTTGGGTGAAGTGCTCTGTAGATGTCTATAAGGACAAATTGGTGGATTATATTGTTTAGTTTTTCTGCATCTTTGTTGAGTTTCTTTCCAGTTGTTCTGTCTTTCACTGAAAGTGATGTATTAAAGTCTCCTACTATGACTGTATCACCGGTAGTTGGAAAATTTGGCCTTTGTGACAGAAATAATGCTGGAACTCGTATGGTAGAATTTTGCAAGACCAATGACTTGTTCATTGCAAACACTTTTTTCGACAACACAAATGGTGGCT
>NW_006932319.1:0-964 GCF_000298275.1 Orycteropus afer afer
GATGGCAGCTTGCAAGCTTTTAAGATCTCAGTCGCTACTCACCACAGTAGGAAGTGGAACAATGTTTTGTGTAGTATGTTATACCAATTGAGCTTGATGTCCTCTGCGACCATGGTTCCAAGCCCACAGTTTCGACTACTCGGTCCCTCTGCCTAGCTAGCTGTGACCAAGCAGTGACTACAACCTTGCCCATTCTCAGCCCCATTATATACCTGGGAATTCAGATCATACACATAAAGTTATTGGACCACTGTCTGCCAACCCTGTACATGTTCTTGGGTGCACTCTCTACATCATATACATACTTAATATTTCAGCCTGTCCACCTATCTATCCACCCATATACTCGTGTTTGCCTTCACTGACCACACTGTACTATACGTGCAAAAGGGTTCATCTTTGTTGCCTGTAATTACCACATACCCCTCTATGTCTTTCTCTTCCTCAATGCCACTATATTGATCATTCACATTTGGCACATTGCCCTTATCTTCACCCAAATCAAAACTTGTCTCTATCTATCTAACAGTATTCCTTACCCTCCCCTCCCACCCCTGGCAACCAACAAAGAAAATGACCTTCCGCAGATAAATGTTTCCTTGACTATTTCAATAATGGACTAATACATTATTTGTCCTTTTGTGATTGACTTATTTCATTCAGCATAACCTCCTCCAAGTTCATCCACATTATGTGGTGTTTTGCAGATTGTACATTATTCTTTAGGTTTGCATAGTATTCCATTGTGTGTATGTACCATAGTTTGGATATCCATTACTCAGTTGATGGACACCTAGGTTGTTTCTATCTGTTGGCTGTTGTAAATAGTGCTGCGATGGACATGGGTGTGCATATGTCTTTTCTTGTCATGGCTCTCACTTCTTTAGGATATATACCTAGTAATGGAATAGCTGGGTTAAATGGTATTTCTAGTTCCAACTTTTGAAGGAATTGCCATACTGCT
>NW_006932319.1:2869-3453 GCF_000298275.1 Orycteropus afer afer
CATCCTTTTCTATGTTTTGGAATAGTTTGAGTAGGATTGGTATCAGTTCTTCTCTGAATGTTTTGTAGAATTCTCCGGTGAAACCATCTGGGCCATGACTTTTTTTAGTTGGTAATTTTTGGATGACCTGTTCAATTTCTTCTTTTGTGATGGACCTGTTCAACTTTTCCACATTAGTCTGTGTTGGTTTAGGTAAATGGTGTGTTTCTAGAAATCTGCCCATTTCTTCCAGATTTTCAAATTTGTTGGAGTACAGTTCTTCATAGTATCCTGATAGTTTCCTTTTTATTTCAGTTGGTTCTGTTGTGATGTCACCCATTTCGTTTCTTGTTTGTGTTATTTGTATTCTGTCCCTCTTTTCCTTTGTTAAATTTGCCAGTGGCTTGTCAATTTTATTGATCTTTTCAAGAAACCAACTTCTGGTCCTGTTGATTTTTTCTTTTGCCTTTCTGTTTTCTGTTTCATTGATTTCTGCTTGAATCTTTATTATTCCCTTTCTTCTGGTGACTGTGGGCTTTCCTTGTTGTACTTTTTCTAATTGTTGGAGATGTTGGTTTAAAGTGTTGATTTTGGCTCTTTCTTCT
>NW_006932320.1:0-1740 GCF_000298275.1 Orycteropus afer afer
CCAAATCACAATAAATAAAATAAAATAAAATTAAAAAATAATAAAAATAAAAAAAATAAAGATGTCAATTCAAAGACTAAGGTGTGCCTGACCCAAGGTATAGTACTTTCAATAGCCTCATGTATATGTGAAAGCTGGACAATAAATAAAGAAGATGGAAGAAGAATTGATGCATTTGAATTGTGATGTTGGCAAAGAATAATGAATATGCCATGAGCTGTTGGATAATGAACAAATTTGTCTTGCAAAAGGACAGCCAGAATGTGCCTTAGAAGCAAGGATGGCAAGACTTCATCTCATGTACTTTGGACATGTTACTGAGAGGGACCAGCCTCCTTGGTAAAGTAGAGGGTCAGTGAAAAAGAGGAATACCCTCAATGAGATGGATTGACACAGTGGCTGCAACAATGGGATCAAACAGCAAAGACTGTGAGGATGGTGCAGGACTAAACCAAAAAACCAAATTCACTGCCATGGTGTCAGATCCAACTCATAGCGACCCCACCGTGGGTTTCCAAGGCAGTATCACTATGGAAGTAGATTGCCCAACCTTCCTTCTGAGGAGTGGCTAATGGGTTTGAACTGCCAGCCTTCTGGTTAGCAGTCAAATGCCTTGGGCACTATGCCACCAGTGCTGTTTTACACAGGGTCACAATAAGTTGGAACTGACTTGAGGAGCTCTGGTGGTGCAGTGGTTAAAGCATTCAGCTGCTAACCCAAACATAGGAAGTTCAAACCCACCAGCCACTCTGCAAGAGAAATATGAGGTAATCTGCTTCTGTGAAGGTTTACAGCCTGGAAACTCTTTCCTATAGGGTCACTATAAGTTGTAATTGACTCAATGACATTGGGTTTTGTTTTGTTTTGAAGGCACCTGATGACAACTCCCTATTACCCAATTGCAAAACCACTCTCACATTTTAGGTATTGGTTAGAGCAGCACCCCCACTCTCTGGTACCAATTTCTGTCTTACTTTCCTAGTGGATGGCTCTCAAGAGCAGAAATTTATTTTCTCACAGTTTTGGAGGCTGAAAGTCCAAATCAGGGATCCTGCCATGTGATTCTTGTAGGTAGCCTCAACATTCCTTGGCTCCCTGGCTTGTAGATGATCCTTACATGGCATCTGCCTTGCCCAGTTCATGTATGTATATCCCTGTGTCTTGATACCCTTTATATAATTCAGAAGTGACTAGATTCAGGATCTAGACTATACAGGTATAGTTTCAACTGATTGATTGCATTATATTACTTTGTATTGTGGAAAGTGATTATTGTTGTTGTTAGGTGTCATTGAGTCATCTCCGACTCATAGTGATCCTATGCACAGCAGAACGAAACACCACCCGGTCCTGAGACAGCTCCATGATTCTTGTGATACTGGAGACCATCACCGCTGCCACCATGTCAATCCATCTCGCTGAGGGCCTTCCCCTCTTTCGTTGACCCTCCACTTTACCAAGCATAACATCCTTCTCCAGGGAATGGTCCCTTCTGACAACATGACCAAAGTACATGAGACGAAGTCTGGCCATTCTTGCCTCCAGGGAGCATTCTGGATGCACTTCCTCCAAGACAGACCTGTTAGTTCTTTTAGCAGTCCACAGTACTTTCAGCATTCTTTGCCAACACCACAGCTCAAAAGCATCAATTCTTCTTTGGTCTTCCTTATTCATTGTCCAGCTCTCACATGCATATGAGGTGATTGAAAATACCATGGCTTGTGTCAGGCACACCTTAGT
>NW_006932320.1:2675-3615 GCF_000298275.1 Orycteropus afer afer
TTGGAATGGGTACAAATATGGATCTCTTCCAGTCAGTTGGCCAGGTAACTGTCTTCCAAATCTCTTGGCATAACCGAGTGAGTGCCTCCAGTGGGGCATCGTTTGTTGAAACATTAATGGGTATTCTGTCAATTCCTGGAGCCTTGTTCTTCGCCAATTCATTCAGTGCAGCTTCGACTTCTTCCTTCAATACCATTAGTTCTTGATCATATGCCACCTCCTGAAATGGATGAAGATCGACCAGTTCTTTTTGATACATGACTCTGTGTATTCCTTCCATATTCTTTTGATGCTTCCTTCAACATTCAATATTTTTCCCATAGAATCTTTCATATTGCAACTCAAGGCTTAAATTTTTTCCTTGGTTCTTTCAGCTTGAGAAATGCAAAGTGTGTTCTTCCCTTTTGGTTTTCTAACTCCAGGTATTTGCACATTTCATTATAGTAATTGGCTTTGTGTTCTTGAGCTGCTCTTTGAAATCTTCTGTTCAGCTCTTTTATCTTGTAATTTCTTCCATTTGATTTAGCTACTCTTTGTTCAAGGGCAAGTTTCAGAGTCTCTTCTGACATCTATCTTGGTCTTTTCTTTCTTTCTCATCTTTTTAATGACATCTTGCTTGCTTTATGGATGATGGTCTTGATGTCATCCACAATTCTTCTGGTTTTTGGTCATTGGTGTTCAATGCATCAAATCTATTCTTTAGATAGTCCCTAAATTCAGGAGGGATGTATTCAAGGTCATATCTTGGCTCTCATGGACTTGTTTTAATTGTTTTCAACTTCAAATTGAACTTGCTCTGGTAGCATAGTGGCTAAGACACTTGCCTGCTAACCAGAGGGCTGGCAGTTCAAACCCACCAGCCAGTCCTCGGAAGGAAGGTTGGGCAATCCTACTTCCGTAGTGATACTGCCTCGGAAACCCAAGGAGGGGTCACTATGAG
>NW_006932321.1:0-1207 GCF_000298275.1 Orycteropus afer afer
TTCATGCAAATTCTTCTGCTAGTTGGGGTTTAGTCCACTTGTATATCCTTCCCTTCAAGGCTCAGGGGTCCAAGATTATCTTCTGTGTCTGTGTTAATTGTTTTCCCTTTTCTTTGTTGAAGAGGGTCTGTGTAGTCTTTCTGCCTAGTCCACTATCTTGCTGGAACTCCTATCCAGTTACTTTTAAAACCTACCTTCCAAGGAGTGGCTCATGGTTTTGAACCACCAGCCTTCTGGTTAGCAGTCAAATGCCTTAGGCACTACACTACCAGAGCTCCCTAATAAAATATATATAACAAAATTTACCATTTAAACCATTATTAAGTGTACAATTCTGTGGCATTAATCACACTGACAATGTTGTGCAAGCATCACCATTATCTATTTCCAAAATGTTTTCATCACTCCAAACAAAAACTCTGTACCCTTTAAGCAGTAGCTCCTCTTTCCCTGCTCGCCCTGGTAACCTGTAATCTACTTACTGCCTCTATATAGTTAGTTGCCTATTCTAGATATTTCATGTAAGTGTGATCGTAGGATATCTGTCCTTTTGTGACTATTTGGCTCAGCATAAATCTTTTCATGGTTCATCTGTGTCATAACATGTATCAGAACTTTATTCCTTATTATGACTGAATAATAATCTATTGTGTGGATATGTTACTTTTTGTTTATCCTCATCCAGTTTTTACCCTCTATGATCTTCTGCCACCTGAGAACAAAACAAAACTCTCTGGTGTGTTTTTCTAAGAGTTACAGTTACTGTGCTGAATTTAACTAATTACTGACAAAATTGAGTGCTTGTTTGTTTTAACATTTCAGAGGGTAGAGTCTTTTTACAGGCCCTTTCTGGTACTTAAATTTCCTCATATCATTAACCCCAAACTTTGGTTGTTGTTGTTAGGTGCCAACCAGTTGATTCTGATTTACAGTGATTCCATGTGACAGAGTAGAACTGCCCTGTAGAGTTTCCTAGGCTGTAATCTTTATGGGAGGAAATCATCAGGTCTTTTTTCCCACAGAGCTGAGGGATGGGTTTGACCCATCCACCTTTTGGCTTGTAGCCAAATGCTTAACCATTGTGTCTCTGTTGTTGTTGTTGTTGTTTGCCGTCAAGTCACCCCCGACTCATAGCGACCCCTCCTTGGGTTTCCGAGGCAGTATCACTACGGAAGTAGGATTGCCCAACCTTCCTTCCGAGGAGTGG
>NW_006932321.1:3252-3752 GCF_000298275.1 Orycteropus afer afer
TTTTCCCATGCTGCTCTCATGATTCTTTCTTTGTCTTTGGTTTTGGTAAGTTTGATGATGATATGTCTTAGTGATTTTCTTTTGGGGTCTATCCTGTTTGGGGTTCGTTGGACATCCTGAATGGATATAGTCTCATCTTTCATCATACCAGGAAAATTCTCTTCCAACAAATCTTTGACATTTTCTCTGTGGTTTTATTTGTCTCTTCCTATTCTGGAATTCTGATTACGCGTAGGTTATTCCTTTTGATGGTATCCCACATGAAATTTAGGCTTTCTTCTTTTTGTTTTGATCTTTTTTTCTGATTTATCTCTTTCCAAAGAAGTGTTCAGGTATTTTCCTTCAATCTTCCTAATTCTGTCTTCCATTGATTCAATTCTGCTCCTTTGCCCATTCAATGTCTTAATTATTTCTGAAAATTTAGTATTAATCTTCTGGATTTCTGTGTGTAGATTTTGTATCATTTCTAATTTTTCATTTATTTTGTCATTTTGTTCTTG
>NW_006932322.1:0-3287 GCF_000298275.1 Orycteropus afer afer
TCCACGATTATCTTCTGTGTTTGTGTTAATTGGTTTCCCTTTTCTTTGTTGAAGAGGGTCTGTGCAATCCTTCTGCCTAGTCCGCCATCTTGCCAGAACTCTCCACCTGAAAACTTTTAAGATCCCAGTTGCTACTCAACAAAAGTAGGATGTGGAACAATGTTTTGTGTAGTATGTTATGCCAATTGACCTTGATGTCCCTGCAACTATGGTCCCGACCAACTGCACTTCTTCCAGGACACATCTGTTAGTTCTTCTGCCAGTCCATGGTACTTTCAGTACTCTTCATCAACACCACAATGCAAAAGCATCAACTCTTCTTCAGTCTTCCTTATTCATTGTCCAGCTTTCACATGCATGTGAGGCAACAGAAAATACTATGGCTCGGGTTTGGTGCACCTTAGTCCTCAAAGAGACATCTTTGCTCTTCAGCACTTTAAAGAGATCTTTTGCAGCAGACTTGCCCAGTGTGATATGTTATTGGATTTCTTGACTGCTGCTTCCATTGGTGTGGAACTTGCATTTTTTCTCCATTTATTTAATGATGCTTGTTGGTCCAGTTGTGAGGATTTTTGTTTTATGTTGAGATGCAATCCATACTTCAGAGCATAGTCTTTGATCTTCTTCAGTAAGTGCTTCAAGTCATCTTCACTTTCAGCAAGGAAAGTTGTGTCACTTGCATATCACAGATTGTTAATGAGTCTTTCTCCAATCCTGATGCCTTGTTCTTCTTTATATAGTCCAGCTTATCGGATTGTTTGCTCAGCATACAGATTGAATAAGTATGGTGAAAGGATACAATCCTGACACACTCCCTTCCTGATTTTGAACCAAGCAGTATCCCCTTATTCTGTCTATGTACAGGTTCCTCATGAGCATAATTAAGTGTTCTGGAATTCCTGTTCTTCTCAATGTTATCCATAATTTGTTATGATCCACACAATCGAATGCTTTTGCATAGTCAGTAAAACACAAGTAAACATCTTTCTGGTATTATTGCTTTCAGCCAAGATCCATCTGACATCAGCAATGATATCCCACATTCCACATCCTCTTCTGAATCTATCTTGCATTTCTGGAAGTTCTCTGTCAATATACTGCTGCAACTGTTTTTGGATTATCTTCAGCAAGATTTTACTTGTGTGTGATATTAATGATATTGTTTGATAATTTCCACATTCTGTGGGATTACCTTTCTCTGGAATGGGTACAAATATGGATCTCTTCCAGTCAGTTGGCCAGGTAGCTGTCTTCCAAATTTCTTGGCATAGATAAGTGAGTGCTTCCAATGTGGCATCCGTTTGTTGAAACATCTCAATGGATTTTCCATCAATTCCTGGAGCCTTGTTCTTCTCCAATTCTTTCAGTTGAAAGAAGTTAAAGCAGCTTCAACTTCTTTTGGTACCATTGGTTCTTGATCATATGCCACCTCCTGAAATGGATGAAGATCAACCAGTTCGCTGACATCCATTTTGGTCTTTTCTTCCTTGTCTTTTGAATGAACTTTTGCTTTCTTCATGGATGATATTCTTGATGGCATCCCACAATTCCTCTGGTTTTTGGTCATTCATGTTCAATGCATCAAATCTGTTCTATACACACTCTCTAAATTCAGGAGGGATATAATCAAGGTCATATTTTGGCTTTCATGGACTTGTTTTATCTTCAACTTCAACTTTAACTTGCATATAAGCAGCTGATGGTCTGTTCCACAGTCAGCTCCTGGCCTTGTTTTGGCTGAAGATAATGAGCTTCTCCATTGTTTCTGCACAGATGTAATTGATCTGATTCCTGTGTACTCCATCTGGTGAAGCCCACATGTATAGTTACTATTTATGTTGTTGAAAAAGAGCATTTTCAATGAGTAAGTCGTTGGTCTTGCAAAATTCTATCATGTGATGTCCAGCATAATTTCTATCATCAAGGACATATTTTCCAACTACTGGTGATTTTTCTTTGTTTCCAACTTTTGCATTCCAATCACCAGTAGTAATCAACACATCTTGATTGCATGTTCAGTCAATTTCAGACTGCAGAAGTTGGTAAACATCTTCACTGTCCTCTCCTCATCTTTGGCTTTGGTGGTTAGTGTGTAAATTTGAATAGTAGTAGTATTAACTGGCTTCCTTGTAGGAGTGTGGATATTATCCTTGGAAACCCTTTGGGACAGTTCTTCTCTGTCCTAAAGTGTTGCTACAAGTTGAAGTTGACTCAGTGGCAGTGGGTTTGGGTTTTTTTTTTTAACCCATTCCTCAGGGGCAATAGTGGTTCAGTGGTAGAATTCTTACCTTCCATGCAGGAGATTGGAGTTCGATTCCTGGCTAATCCACCTTAAGAGCAGCCACCATTTGTCAGTGGAGGCTTGTATATTGCTATGATACTGAACAGGGTTCAGCAGAGCTTCGAGACTAAGATGGACTAGGAAGGCCTGGTGAGCTACTTCCAGAAATCACCCAATGAAAGCCCTATGGATCTGATCTACAACTGATCATGAGAATGGCACATGATTGGGTAGTGTTATGCTCCTGTTATGCATAGGGACACCATTAGTTGGGGGCCAATTTGATGGCAGCTAATAACATTTGTGCACAAGATACTGAGTGCTCGAAGGGACTTGTTACTTACCATGCGTGGATGTTGGATCCCAATTTTACTCAAGGGAAACTTGAAGCTCTGAGAAGTCAAGTGTCCTTTTCTTTTTTTAAATTGTGATTTGGGTGAAGGTTTACAAAGCAAATTCACTTTCCATACAGCGGTTCACATATACTTTGTCTCATGACATAGAAGGAGCTCTGGTAGCATAGTGCCTAAAGCACTTGACTGCTAATCAGAAGGCTGGCAGTTCAAACCTACCAGCCACTCCTCGGGAGGAAGGTTGGGCAATCTACTTCTGTAGTGATACTGCCTTGGAAACCCAAGGAGAGGTCACTATGAGTCGGGTTCGACTCGACAGCACACAACAACAACATGACATAGACCACAGTTTACCACAATGCAACAGTTCCTATCCCACTTCCTCCCCATAGTTATCCCTTCCCAGTGTCCATCCCTCCATGCACTCCTGCCCCCTGAGCTGTCTCCCTGTTCATAAGCAGCCCTTCTTTCTCTCATGATTGTTCTCTCCAAGGAGTGTTTCTACTTGAGGTAAATGTTCAACTCATATGCCTGTCTTTTATTTGGCTGGAAACTACAGTGTGGGTTCAATTCCAGACCTGAAGGGCAGCTAGGGGCCATAGTCTCAGTGGTTCCACCAGGCTCTATCGGACCAGCAAACCTGGTCCCCCTCT
>NW_006932323.1:0-770 GCF_000298275.1 Orycteropus afer afer
GTTCTCTTTTGACTCTTTTGGAGAAGTCTTTGGAAGCACATAAAAACTTAATTTTTAGAAGGTTCCAATCATTTGGTTTCACTTCTACTGTGGGTGAATTTTGAATTATGCTTGATAGTCTATGTATGGCACAAATTAGGGCCCTTAAATTTGCCCCTAAATTTTTTTTTGAGGAACTGTACAGTTTTAGGTTTCACATTTAAGTCTTTGATCCACCTGGAGTTCATTTTTGTGTATGGTGTGAGGTACAGATCTTGTTTCATTTTTCTGCAAATAGATCTCCAGTTTTGCCAGCACTATTTATTAAACACATTCTCTTCCCCATTTAATAGATTTTGGGCCTTTGTCAAAGATCAGCTGACTATAGGTCAATGGATCTATTTCCGGGTTTTCAATTCTGGTCCATCGGTCTATGTATCTGTCATTAAACCCATACCAGGCAGTTTTGACGACTGTGGATGTATAGTAGGTTTTGAGATCCAGCACAGTAAGACCTACTACTTTGTTTTACTTCTTCAATAGTGCTTTGCTTATCCGAGGTCTCTTTCTTTTCCATATGAAGTTGTTGTTGTTGTTGTTAAGTGCCATCGAGTTGTTTCCGAGTGATAGCAACCACATGCACAGCAGAATGAAACACTGCCCGATCCCGCGCCAACCCCACAATCCCTGCTATACTTGAGCCCATCATAACAGCCACCATGTCAATCCATCTCGATGAAGGCCTCCCCCACTTTCGTTGACCCTCCACCCTACCAAGCATGACATCCTTC
>NW_006932323.1:2915-3416 GCF_000298275.1 Orycteropus afer afer
CCAGCATAGTAGATCATATGGTTGTCTGATTCAAAATGGCCCAAACCAGTCCATTTCAGCTCACTAATGCCGAGGATATCAATCTTTATGCGTTCATAGTGGGAGACTTTAATACATCACTTTCTTTGAAAGATAGAACAACAGGAAAGAAACTCAACAAAGATGCAGAAGAGCTAAACAATACACCAACTTGGCTTTATAGACCTCTATAGAGCACATCATCCAAAAGTAGCACAATATACGTTTTTCTCCAGTGCACATAGAACTTTTTCTCTGATAGACCATATTTTAGGCCATAAAGCAAGCCGTAATAAATTTAAAAACATCGAAATACTGCAAAGCATCTTCTCAGATCATAATGCTATCAAATTAGAAATCAACAATAAGAAGATAAACAGGAAAAGACTAAACACATGGAAACTGAACAACACCTTCCTTGAGAAAGACTGGGTAAGAGAAGAAATCAAAATTGAAATTTGAAAATTCCTTGAATCAAACAAG
>NW_006932324.1:0-1255 GCF_000298275.1 Orycteropus afer afer
AATAGGAGGCAATAGAAAATATCATGTCTTAGGTGAGGCACATCTTAGTCCTCAAGGAGATATCTTTGCTCTTCAGCAATTGAAAGAGGTCTTTTGCAACATATTTCCCAATGCAATATGCATTTTGATGTCTTGAGTGCTGTTTCCATTGGCATTGATTGTAGAACCAAGTAATATGAATTTTTTGACAACTTCAATCTTTTCTCCATTTATCATGATGCAGCTTACTGGTCCAGTTGTAAGGATTTTTATTTTCTTTATATTGAAATGTAATCCATAGTGCAGATCATATTCTTCAACCTTTATCATCAGTAAGTGCTCCAAGTCATCCTCATTTTCAGCAGCAGAGTTGTATCATATTTGTATCTCAGGTTGTTAATGAGCCTTCCTGCAATCCTGATGCCACGTTTTCTTCATATAGTCCAGCTTCTCAGATAATTTACTCAGCAGAGAGATTGAAGAAGTAAGGTGAAAGGATATAACTCTGACACACTCCCTTCTTGATTTTAAACCATGCAATATCCCCTTGTTTCATTTGAACAACAGCCTCTTGATATATGTACAGGTTCCTGATGAGTACAATTAAGTATTCCAGAATTCCCATTCTTCTCAATGTCATCCACAATTTGTTATGATCTACACAATCGAATGCTTTTGCATAATCAATGAAACACAGGTAAATGTCTTTCTGCTATTCTTTCTTTGAGCCAAGATCCATCTCCATCTGACATCAGCTATGATATCCATTGATCCACTCCCCTTTCTGAATCCAGCTTGCAATTCTGGAAGTTCTCTATCAATATGCTGCTGCAACCATGTTTTAATTATCTTCAGTAAGATTTTAATTGCATGTGATATCCCATCAGTGCAGCTTCAATTTCTTCCCTCAATACCATGGGTCCTTTATCAGAGGCCACCTCCTGAAATGGAAGATCATCTATGTTTTTTTTGTTTTGTTTTGTTTTTTGTTTAGTGACTCTGTGTATTCCTTCCATTTTCTTTTGATTTTTCCATGGAATCTTTCAATATTGCAATGCAAGGTTTCAATATTTTTCCTCAGTTCTTTCAGCTTGAGAAATGCCACACGTGTTCTTCCATCAAGTCTTTGTACATTTCATTATAATAATTGACTTTGTCTTCTCAACCTGCTCTTTGAAATCTTCTGTTCAGCTCTTTTATCCTGTCAATTCTTCCATTTGTTTTCGCTACTCTCCATTCAAGGGCAAGTTTCAGAATCTCTTCTAACATCCATTTT
>NW_006932324.1:2470-3689 GCF_000298275.1 Orycteropus afer afer
CAGAAATTGAGAAAAATCTTTAATTTCTTCATCTTTGGTTTTAGTACTTAGTGTGTAATTTAGAATAACAGAAGTATTAACTGTCCTTCCTTCTTGTTTTTTATGGTTAGTTGCCTTTGATATAGCTGTGACTCATGGTGACCTACCATACAACAATACAAACACTTCACAGTCATCATGCTCCATCCTCACAATCCTTGCTACACTTCAACCAATCTTTGCAGCCACTGTACCAATCCATCTTGTTGAGGGTCTTCCCCTTTTCTGCCAACCTTACCCTTTACCAAGCATAATTTCATTCTCCAGACAACAGTCCCTTCTGACAACATGACCAAAGTAGGTGAGACAAAGTCTGGCCATTCTCACATCCAAGGAGAATTTCAGCTGCACTTCTTCCAGGACATATTTGTTTGCTCTTCTGGAAGCCCATGGTATTTTCAGTATTCTTCACCAACACCAGAATTCAAAAGCATGAACTTTTCTTTGATATTCCTTATTCATTATCCAGCTTTCACATGCATATGACAGTTGAAAATACTATAGCTTAGGTTGGGCCCATCATGATCTTCAGCATGACATCTTTGTTCTTCATCACTTTAATGAGGTCTTTTGCAGCAGATTTGCTCAGTGAGATAAGATGTCTGATTTGCTGACTGCTACTTCTACGGCTATTGATTGTGGATCCAAGTAAAATGACAGCCCTGAGAACTTCCATCTATTCTTCATTTGTCATAATGCTGCTTATTGGTCCCATTGTAAGGATTTATATATTGTATACACACACACACACACACACGTATATATGTGTGTGTGTGTGTGTGTGTATGTTCAAGTGTAATCATACTACAAGGTCTTCCTAGTGGACCAAAAAAGAAAATAAATAAAATAAACTCGCTGCCATTAAGTTGATTCCAACTAATAGCCACTCCCTTTTGTCTTTTTGAGGTGGTAAATCTTTACCACAGTAGATTGCCCATTCTTCCTTCCACAGAGTAGCTGGTGGGTTTGATTACCAACTTTCTGGTTAGCAGTCAAATGTCTTAGGAACTATGCAACTAGAGCTCTTTCTTCATGGTCAGCATATAGATATTCTCCTATCACCACAACATTGTACTTCAGGATATATCTTGAGATAATCTTTTTGACTATGAACACAAAACCATTCTTCTTCAATTTGCCATTCCCAGCAAAGTAGATCATAGGACTGTCTGTTTCAAAA
>NW_006932325.1:0-893 GCF_000298275.1 Orycteropus afer afer
AAAAGGAAGTGGGGAGGGAAAACAGCCATGGATGACAATCCTGGATCCCAGAGCATCAAAATAAAGGGTAAAGAATTAGATCAAATATTGATGAGAGGAAGAGACTGAAGGAAAACAGAGAACAAGGAGTGGTAAACTGTTAACTGGCACAGCGTGCCCATTTTGAACTATTGTAAGCAGCGTTCTGATCCGAGGAGGAACCAGATAATTGGCACTACTTGTCCAGGACTGAATCAGCACCCACACTGGTTATCAGTCGACCAGAGAGAGAAGTGTGCTCTTCCCACTCACCTTGCAAACTTCCCAGTGATCAGAAACGTGGTCCTCCCCACCCCCACCCAACTTGCAGCTGGTTAAACTCTCCACATTTCAATGCTGGTCAGCTTCCCCCACACACACACCAAAATATTTCTGCTTAGTTCTTCCATCCTTCTGTCCTTCCCAAAGAGCAGGACCCCTCCCTTGCTGTCCACACAGTTAGTAGCACCTGTCCCCACCCCCACCCCCGGTTGGAAGTGTGCCCTCTGGCATAGGCGTGTTTAGTGGCTGGCACTTTCAACAGTACTTGGCTGCTTTTTGTCTTTCTTCCTTTTTCTTCTTTCCTTCGTCTTAGGTCTTCCCTTTTCTCTCCCTTGTTTTTCTTTTCTTTATTTTCTTTTGTTTCTTCCTCTTCACCTTATTTTTAAAAATCTTTTCTTTCCCTTCTTTTTATTCCTGCCTCCACCTCTGTGGTTAGCAGCACCTGCCCCCACCCTTCCGTGGACAGCAGCATGAGCTCTCCTGGAGGGAATTCCATGTTGCTGCTGCACCTGTGCTTGGGAGCTAACACTTGCACCAGTTTCTTTTTTTTTCTCTTCTCTCTTCTGTTTTGTCCTTTTCTTCCTTCATTTCTT
>NW_006932325.1:1903-3710 GCF_000298275.1 Orycteropus afer afer
GGTGAAGGAAACAAACATATAATCAACAAATTAACACAATAACACTACAATGTCTCAGAGATAACAGATAACTTCAAATCACACAAAAATAGGGCATGAAGCTTCAAATGAGCAAGCAAAATACAGAGTCAGAAAATTTCCAGAGGAAGGAATGTTAGTGGAATTAACTGATGAGGAATTAGAAAGAATTATATTTAGGTAACTTCAATGGGTTGAGAGAAAGTTCAAGGAAGACACAGAAAAAACGTTAGAAGAATTAACAAAAAGAATACAAGAAGAAATTGGCAAAATAAATGGAAAATTAGAAACAATACCCCAAAAAAGCAAAAACAAATCCAAAAGATTAATACTAACATTTCAGAACTGGATAATGCATTGGAAGGACAAAGGATTACATTTGAATCAATGGATCACAGAATTTAGTGAGACTGAACACAAATCTCTGAAAACCAATTTGTTGGAGGAACGATCAGAAAAAAAAATAATTTAAAAAATGAACAAAGCTTAAGATTCATTTGTGACACTATCAAGAGGACTAATTCACATATGGGAGCTCTGGTGGTGTAGTGCCTAAGGCATCTGACTGTTAACCAGAAGGCTCATGGTTCAAATCCACCAGCCACTCCCCAGAAGGAAGGTTGGACAATCTACTTCTGCAGTGATATATCCTCAGAAACCCAAGGAGGAGTTGCTATGAGTCAGACATGACTCCATGGCAGTGGGGAGTTTTAATTCATGTGTGATTGAAATTTCAGAACAGGAGGAAAAAGAAAAAAAGGACTGTGAAAATTGTCACAGATTTTTTGGAAGAAAATATCCTCAATATCATGAAAGATAAGAAAATATACATTCAAGAAGCTCAACAAACCCCAAATATGATAGACCCCAAAAGAAAATAACTAATACATATCATAATCAAACTTTCCAAAATCAAAGACAAAGAAAGAAACTTGAAAGCAGTTCTGGAAAAAGGAACTTACCTACAAAGAGAACCAATAAGGCTAAGCTCTTATTTCTCACCAGAAACCATTCAGGCAAGAAGGCAATGGGATGACCTACAGAAAACAATGGAAGAAAAAAAAATTCCAAACTAGAATTATATATACAGCAAAATTTTCTCTCAAATGTGATCATGAAATTAGAATATTCTCAGATAAACAGAAATTAGGATAATTAGAACAAACTAGACCAACCTTACAAGAAATGCTAAAGGGAATCCTCCAGACAGAGAACCACCAATGGCAGACAACAACTGGAGATTAAGACATATGGCAACATCACCTGGAAATCAATCCAAAAATAGAAGTATAAAAAAATAAAATAAACCTGCAGGATGGTAAGGAACCAGAGATACCAATTTGTAAATGAAGATAATGACGAAGCAAAAAAAGGGACTAAATGACACAGTTTCAGGACCTCTAAACAGAGAGGTACTGAAACAAGGCGGGCTTGTGCTTACTCACTGATCTGCACTGAACACTTTCCCCTGTTACCCTCCCGAGAGGGACCGGGACTCCGGGAGCTAGGTAAGCACGGGTGGGCTTGTGCTGAGTCCCCGGGAGCGAGGTAAGCACGGGCAGGCTTGTGCTTAGTCCCCAGGAGCGAGGTAAGCAGGGGCGGGCTTGTGCTTACTCACTGATCTGCATGAGCACTTTCCCTTGTTACCCTCCCGAGAGGGACTGGGTCTCCGGGAGCAAGGTAAGCACAGGCGTAGCACAGAGTAGCAGGCCGGGAGAGCAGGAGAAAGGGGTAAAACCCAGGAAGCCAAAGAGAAGAGCAATCAGCCAAAGGGATTAGGTGAGGAGGG
>NW_006932326.1:0-1018 GCF_000298275.1 Orycteropus afer afer
CAAGGATTGGATTCTCACCATGATCAAACAGACAGACAAGGCCAGAGTTCCCACTATGGTCAGACAGACAGACAAGATCAGAGTTCCCACTATGGACAGACAGACAGACTAGGCCAGAGTTCTCACTGTGGCCAGACAGAAAGACAAGGCCTAAGTTCTCACTATGGTCAGACAGACAGACAAGGACTGAGCTCTCAGTATGGCCAGACAGACAGACGAGGCCAGAGTTCCCACTGTGGACAGACAGACAGACAAGGCCAGAGTTCCCACTGTGGACAGACAGACAGACAAGGTCAGAGTTCCCACTATGGTCAGACAGATAGACAAAGCCAGAGTTATCACTATGATCAGAGAGAAACTGGGGAAACCCAAATACAAGGGCAAAAAAGGTATTTCCAAGGGAGTGAGGGAACAAGAAGAGACTCATATGTTGAGCAATCAGGAAGGTCAGGGACACAAAATCAACAGGCTCAAGGATTCCAGAATAGTCACCAGGTATGGGAGGGGCAGCCTGAGGAGGATACTCAACACAACCAATACAAACTCTTGGCACAAATCCAGCAAGGAAGGTCACTCTGCCACAAAGGAAGAGACCAGCAATCATGTGACAGGGAACAGAGCCACAAACAGGCCCAGAACCAGCAGAGCTATAGTGAGGGGGCAAGCCACCAGACAGAGGAGAGGCATCAAAGCTGGGGTAGACAGAGCCATGAGGGTCAGGAAAGTCAGGCACAGAATAGGCAAACCCATGAAGAGGAACAAAGCTGTCACAGGCAGGACAGGCAAACCCCTGAACATGAGCAGAACCATCAGAGACAGGACAGGCAAACCCATGAACGTGAGCAGAACCGTCAGAGACAGGACAGGCAAACCCATGAACGTGAGCAGAACCGTCAGAGACAGGACAGACAAAGTCATGAACATGAGCAGAACCATCAGAGACAGGACAGGGAAACCCCTGAATGTGAGCAGAACCATCAGAGACAGGACAGGGAAACCCCTGAATGTGAGCAGAACC
>NW_006932326.1:1118-2526 GCF_000298275.1 Orycteropus afer afer
AGACAGGACAGGGAAACCCCTGAATGTGAGCAGAACCATCAGAGACAGGACAGGGAAACCCCTGAATGTGAGCAGAACCATCAGAGACAGGACAGACAAAGTCATGAACATGAGCAGAACTGTCAGAGACAGGACAGGCAAACCCATGAACGTGAGCAGAATCATCAGAGACAGGAAAGACAAAGTCATGAACGTGAGCAGAACCGTCAGAGACAGGACAGGCAAACCCATGAATGTGAACAGAACCGTCACAGACAGGACAGGCAAACCCATGAACGTGAGCAGAACCATCAGAGACGTAACAGGCAAACCTATGGAGAAGGTCAAAGCTGTCAGCGACAACAGAATATACAAACCCATGATGGCGCAGAGAGGTATGAAAGGTCCCAGAATCAACAATCCCATGGGAGCCAGCAAGGTTGTCCTACCAGAGAAAAATTCCACATCAATGAGGATGGCCAAAGCCAAGGCTTACAGGGAAGACATGGTGACCCAGCCTTCCACCCAACCCCAGGCAATGGGAAGCCCCAAAGAAGAGAACAAGATGGTGGTCATTTTACCCAGGCCAGTATTTCTTCAAACCCCTTTTATGACTATGTACAAGAACAAAGATTATGTGAGTACTAGGTTACACGATCTCCAAAACTAAAGAAACAAGAAGGCAAGGAAGAAACCTATTTGTCAAGTTCATCCTTACTTCTCTCTAAGAGCTTGACAATGTATGTCTTCTCTCTATTCTCCACTCTATCTATGTGCAATGATGCTTTTGAGGACCAATATTCTCTTTTAGAGCATTTCATTTCTTTAAGAAACAATTCTAAGGATTTCTGGTTAGGTGAAATCTGAGTGGTAAGTTGGGTGCAATAATCAGATCCCAATTTTGATCATTTAGGGAATTAAATCATTTCCTGGTTTGCCTTCCATGTAGGTAGGGCCATATTGGATCCCTGAAAGGGCAAAATACTTCTCTCTAAAGTTCAGAAATAGGAAAGGTATTCTGAAGACTTATATTACAACTCAAGGGTCAGGAAACCTGAACTTGGTGAGCTTTGGCTCCTGTGGATGAAGCACCAAGAATTACAAGCCTCATAGTCTGGATAGTGATCAAACACAGAGAGGCTGTTTGAAGAGCCAGAGACCACAGACAGTGCCTCTGATGTCAACAATACCTCCTGCACCCAGGCTTCTATCCTTCACTACAGAGACTATCTGTTGAGTTCCTATCACTTCAGCTGACTGGATCAATTCCAATGCCATACCTTTCAAGTTTCTGAGCACATAAAATAGAGAGAAAGCTTGTCATCTATTTGCAAATTCTAAGGGGCCAACCTGTTAATCCATAACTCCTGAGGCCTGAAAACCCTGCACAAGAAAATCTGTGTGCATACTATGGAATTGTATTTAAATA
>NW_006932326.1:2776-3965 GCF_000298275.1 Orycteropus afer afer
CTCCCTCCCTGCAGAGAAGTCATATTCAACCTGTCCTTCTGATTCACTTCCACATTCAAATGGTCATTAAGTCTGGCCAATTCTAAATCCTCCATATCTCTTGAATCTCTTCTCACATTTTCACCTTCACTGCCTTAACTTCTCTTCAGTGACCTCCAACTGACCAGAATAAAAGTCAGACTCTTTAGTATGGCACATAAGGCCTTTCACTGTTAGATGATCTTCCTAACCAAGATCCGTGAGATGGTCCTCCAGGACTATCCTACACCTAGTCACACCAAGGACTTGACCTTTTCTTGATACACCACCATATTTCATTAATGCGTATATTTGAATACACTATTCCATTAACCTGGAACACTTCATTTTCTGCCTGGCAAAAACTTAAGCATCATCTGTGTCACAACTAAAACATCACATTTTCTGAACAGACTTCCTGGACACTCCAAGCACTCCTTCTTTTAAGTTCCCACCCATTCCTGTTATATCATTTGTCTCACACTTTATTATAATTATCTCCCCCACCAAATTGAGAATAAAACCACAGCTTGCTCAGTCTTGTACTGCTCACCATTTGGTGCAGTCACTGATGTCCAGTGGCAATCATTGTTTGTTAGGTAGGTGGAAAAATGGAGGAAATAAATCTGCCTTCAAAATAAATTCCATCAGTTTGTTGTACTGTGGTAGTTTGTGTGTTGCTGTGGTGCTGGAAGCTGTTCCCTCAGTATTTCAAATACCAGCAGGGTTACCCATAGTAGACAGGTTTTGGTGAAGCTTCGAGACTAAAATAGACTAGGAAGAAAGGACAGGAGATCTGCTTCCGAAAATTAGCCAATGAAAACCTTACGGATCACAACAGAACACTCTCAGACTTGCTTGCTTTGGATACACCATCAACAGGATCAATTGCTAGAGGAAGCCATTGTCTCTGGTGAAGTAGAGGGTCAGTAAGAGGATGGGAGACCCTTGGTGAGATGGATTGGCATAGTAGATGCAACGATGATTCCAACATGCTAGGGATTGTGAGAATGTGCAGGACCATGTAACCTTTTGTTCTGTTGTCATAACCTTATGGCTAATCAGTGGCAACTAACAACAAAAATTATATGTAAAACACTGTACCAGACAAGAGAAGTGAATCGTTCCAAGGTCAACGAAGGAAACAAAAACCATTTTAAATATTTTCAGT
>NW_006932327.1:0-1052 GCF_000298275.1 Orycteropus afer afer
GTAAACTGTGGTCAATGACATGAGACAAAGTATATGTGAACTGCTGTATGGAAAGTGAATTTGCTCTGTAAATCTTCACCCAAATCACAAGAAAATAAGTAAGTAAGTAAATAAATAAATAAAAAGATAAGTCAATAGCACATATCTTGCTTTGATTTGGGTTTCCTTACTCATGAAACCCAATATTTACTTGAAAGAAACTCCTGGCAAAAATTAATCCCACCAGTAGTTTTTCCCTCACCAAAGCCTTTCTTTCCTGAACAGAGCCAGGCTTGCTGAATTTGGACTTCAATAGGTATGGCTGAGTGGAAGGGAAGAGACCATTTTGGGAACTGGTATCAGTTGGATATCAGTAAAAGGAGGAAAGCAGGGTTCCGTCAATCATGTTAAGATTAGCCAGTGGTTGATTTTCTATATTTCTCTCCTCTCTTAATAAGACCAATTTTACATAGCTTCCTCGAGTCATTTGCTTTTTCTGGAATTAAAATGTTTTCCCTATAAGCCACTCCTCAGAAGAAAGTTTGGGCAGTCTACTTCCATAGTGATACTGCCTCAAAAACCCAATGAGGGGTCACTATGAGTCAGGCCAGACTTGACGGCACATAACAACAACATAAGCATATAGGATAACTGCTCTGCATAAAACTTAAGTTCAAATTTTGGTGAGTTTTGACTATTTTTAGAACTTTCTTCACTTCTTTCTTTAAACTAAAAAGAGAATTTCTAAAAATTCTAGATGTTTAAATTCCTATACTGGAACACCTGATAAAAAATATGGAAATACATTTTGATCCAATTTGGTATATACAGCAGGGAAACATCCTTTTAAATCATTACCTTAGGGAATGGTATTTGTTTTCTTCAAAGATACAAATTAAAAACAACTATAAAATCTTACAGGGTAAATATATTGACTGATGGATTTTCAGGTTCAGAAAATAGAGAACACTGAATGTGACATGTTGTTGTTGTTGTTATTTGCCGTCGAGTCGGCCCTGACTCATAGCGACCCCTCCTTGGGTTTCCGAGGCAGTATCACTACGGAAGTAGGA
>NW_006932327.1:2417-3804 GCF_000298275.1 Orycteropus afer afer
AAAGGATACAACCCTGATGCACTCCCTTCTTGATTTTAAACCTTGTAGTGTCCCCTTGTTCCATTTGAACAACAGCCTCCCAGTCAAGGTACAGGTTCCTCATGAGTACAATCAAGTGTTCAGGAATTCCCATTCTTCTCAATGTTATCCATAATTTGTCTAAAGTAGAGTTGGCCTTAATGATGTGGATGGAGTAAAGCTTTGTGGACTGTCATTTGCTGATGTGGCATGACTCAAAATGAGAAGAAACACCTCCAATCATCTCTTAAAAATCAGAACATGGAATGTCTGAAGTTTGAATCTAGGAAAATTGGAATTATCAAAAAATGAGATGGGACACATAAAGATCGATATGCTAGGCATCAGTGAGCTGAAGTGGACTGGTATTGGCCATTTTGAATCTAACAATCATAGTATTTACTACATCAGGAAAGACAAATTAAAGAGGAATGGTGTCACATCATCAACAAAAAAGAGTATTTCAAGATATAGCCTTAAGTTCAATGCTGTTAATGGTAGGATAATATCCATATGCCTACAAGGAAGACCAGTAAATACTACCATTACTGAAATTTACACACCAACCACTAAAGCCAAAGATGAAGAAATTGAAGATTTTTACCAACTTCTGTAGTCTGAAATTGACCAAACAAGCAATCAAATGTATTGATAATTTATGACAATTGGAATGCAAGAGTTGGAAACAAAGAAGCAGCATGCATAGTTGGAAAATATAGCCTTGGTAATAGAAATGATGCTGGAGATCACATGATAGAATTTTACAAGACTAACGACTTGTTGTTGTTGTTAGGTGCCATTAAGTCATCTCTGACTCATAGCAACCCTTTGCACAGCAGAACAAAACACCGCCCCGTCCTGAGCCAGCTCCATGATTCTTGCTACACTTGAGCCCATCACCGCCACCACTGTGTCAATCCACCACTTTGAGGGTCTTCCCCTCTTTCATTGACCCTCCACCTTACCAAGCATCACATCCTTCTCCAGGGAATGGTCCCTTCGGACAACATGGCCAAAGTATGTGAGATGAAGTCTGGCCGTTCTTGCCTCCAAGGAGCATTCTGGCTGCACTTCCTCCAGGATAGACCTGTTAGTTCTTTTAGCAGTTCACACTACTTTCAGCATTCTTCACCAATACCACAGCTTAAAGCATCAACTCTTCTCCAGTCCTCCTTATTCATTGTCCAGCTCTCACATGCATATGAGCCAATTGAAAATACCATGGCTTGTGTCAGATGCACCTTAGTCCTCAAGGAGACATCTTAGCTCTTCAGCACTTGAAAGAGGTCCTTTGCAGCCAATTTGCCCAGTGCTATACATCATCTAATGTTCTGACTGCTGCTTCCATTGGTCTCGATTGTAGAACCAA
>NW_006932328.1:0-681 GCF_000298275.1 Orycteropus afer afer
TTGAGCCCATTGTCGCAGCCACTGTGTCAATCCATCTCGTTGAAGGCCTTCCCCTCTTTCGTTGACCCTCCACCTTACCAAGCATGACATCCTTCACCAGGGAATGGTCCCCTCTGACAAAATGACCAAAGTAGGTGAGATGAAGTCTGGCCATCCTCGCTTCCAAGGAGCATCTCGGCTGCACTTTCTCCAGGACAGATCTGTTAGTTCTTTTGGCAGTCCATGGTACCCTCAAGCACTCTTTGCCAGCACCACAACTCAAAAGCATCAACTCTTCTTCGGTCTTCCTTATTCTTTGTCCAGCTCTCACATGCACATGAGGCCATTGGAAATATCATGGCCTGTGTCAGGCACACCTTAGTGCTCAAGGAGACATCCTTGCTCCTCAGCACTTGAAAGAGTTCCTTCGCAGCTGACCTACACAGTGTTACACTTCGTCTAATGTCCTGACTGCTGCTTCCATTGGCCTTGATTGTAGAACCAAGCAACTTCTTTGACAACCTCAATCTTTTCTCCATTTATGGTGATGCTGCTTATTGGTCCAGTTGTGAGGCTTTTTGTCTTCTTTATATTGAGATGTAATCCATACTGGACACTGTGTTCCTCAATCTTTATCAGTAAGTGCCACAAGTCATCCTCACTTTCAGCAAGCAAAGTTGTATCATCAGCGTATCTCAGGTT
>NW_006932328.1:2571-3106 GCF_000298275.1 Orycteropus afer afer
GAAACACCAGTGGCACAGCCTCAAGACTCCCAAGAACATGTCAGCATGGCAGGACAAACCAACAGACAAGTTTGTCTCCCTTAGCTGTTGGAAACCCCCCAACCACCCTTACCTGGATCCATGTGGCTAACTCCTCAATCTGTTCCAGTCCCCTTTGCCTTTTCTGTCCTCTCTGCTTCCTGCCTCACTGCTTGTGGGAGGTGGCTTGGGTTCCCTCTCCTCATCTGGCTTCCTGTGGTTGACTCCTCGGTCTGTTCATACCCCCTTTGCCTTTTCTGTCCTCTCCCTGCCTTACCACCTCACTCCTTATGAGGTGTGGTCTCGGTTCCCTCTCTTTACCTGGGTCCCTGTGGCTGACTCCTCGATCTTTTCCAATCCCCTTTGCCTTTTTTTGTCCTCTCCTTGCTTACGGCCTCGCTGCCTGTTCTTAGGTCCCTTTTTTTGTCCTCTCCCTGCTTCACGCCTCGCTGCCTGTTCTTAGGTCCCTGGAATCTGAATGAGAATGCTATCACTTTAAAATCCAAAATGGTTGCCA
>NW_006932329.1:0-3737 GCF_000298275.1 Orycteropus afer afer
AGTATAGCAGGGATTGTGGGGCTGGCGCGGGATCGGGCAGTGTTTCGTTCTGCTGTGCATGGGGTCGCTATGAGTCGGAAACGACTCCACGGCACTTAACAACAACAACAAAGTTTAAACTCTTAAAGCTTAATTTTAACGAGAAGAACTCAAATCAATAAGTAAAATAATCGTAATCGTAAAGGTTACTTTTTTAGCTCTGACTGTCCCGGATGAGAACGTCCGCTTCTAAGCTGGGCCAAGGGCGCTAGGGGCAGAGAAGTGGAAACGTACCTGAAGGATGCAGGCATAACTTGGCGCCGCCCTGGTCGCCATGGAAACCGGAGCGGGACGGGATCCGCTGGCAGTGGGTGCTGGTGCGTTCCTGAATGCAGCTGAAAGAGAGCACGACTTTCTCGTTTCCCAGGACTCCTAAAGACTCGACCCCTGGCTGGGGACTCGGGAAAGGGAAACAGAAAGTCGCTGTCCAATCCAGTGTCTCCAAATTCGCCAGCTGATCAGAATCACCTGGAACGCTGGTTAGATCAAAATCATGCTGGCGCATTAAATCAAAATCTCCCCCGTTCAGGCCCCGGGAATCTGGATTTTAACCAGGGGCTTCATAGGGTCCGGCTGAGTGGTGCAAAAAGTTAACAACGCACTCGGCTGCTAAGCGAAAGGCTGGAGGAGGCGTCAGCGAAAAAAAGCCTGACAATATGCTCCTTAAAAATCAGCCATTTTTTGCAGCGCAGTGGAATTATACTCTCGCACACATGGAGTCACCATGAGTCTGACTCGACTGACAGCAACTGGTGGTTGTGGTTATAGGATCAGCAGGTTAGAAGACATTGATGTGCCTATTTTATCCCTACGCGGTCCAACCTCGCAATGGTAAAAGAATCCACATTGCGCACCCCAGTTTCCTCTCTAGTGGAGCCTTGGCTCTGGAAATGGTGAGACTTCAGTTCCTTGAAATAGAGTGGAGGGATTGGAAGCGTGTCTGCTCTTTACAGGTTCTCCACTAGGGGGCAGCCTCGTTCTTCCCTCTTATTCTGCAAAGTAGTGGTCCATGGTGTCCATAGGAGTTAATTCTGGGTGAAGCCTTATTAGTATAAGCCTATCTAGACAATGAAGCTTGAATGTAGGAAGAGATAAACCCTTAGAAGAAGTGGGACAGTGGAACAACTTTGAGTTTAAAATATAAGAAGCTCTTGACTCCAATTCCTGGTTTACACTTGGGATTCAGAAAAATAATCCAACTGCAAAGCAATGGTGTTCTGTTAAAGATAATACACATGCATTAGAAGACAGATTATTCAGCTTATTTCACCTTATCCTTTATTGGGCAAATTATGCAGGTTTCAGCGGAATCAAATGGGACCTCAGGATTGATGCAGACCACTCCCAGCCCCAGCTGGATTTGAAAGTAGAATCTGGACCTTGGGAGCTATAAGCCTGATAGTTCCACCTCCAAAAGGCAGCATGGTGGGGAAATGGGGCAGGGACTCGCTTATGCACCCATTGGGAGGCCCGTAATAATCCTCCCTGGCTGTAAAAATGGAAGCTGTAATGTGTGTGCAATCTCCCTTAGAGTTTTTTAGGGGGAGGCTCGGTTCAGTGGATGGGTTGATTTATGCATCTCTATGTGCCTTATGTTGTTATGTGCCATCGAATCAGACCCGACGGGAGCTCTGGTAGCGTAGTGCCTAAGCCACTTGCCTGCTAACAGAAGGCTGGCGGTTCAAACCCACCAGCCACTCCTTGGAAGGAAAATAGGGCAATCTACTTCCGTAATGATACTGCCTCAGAAACCCAAGGAAGAATCGCTATGTGTCGGTGAAACACAACAGCACATAACAACAACATTGTGCCTTATAAGGAGCTCTGGTGGTGTAGTGCCTAAGACATTGTACTGCTAACCAGAAGGTTGGTGGTTCAAACCCACCAGTCACTCCATGGAAGGAAGACTGGGCAATCTACTTCAGTAAAGATTTACCACCTCAGAAACCCAAAGGGGGTCCCTATCAGTTGGAATCACCTCGATGGCAGTGAAGGTTTTTGTTTTGTTTAGTTTGTTTGTTTGTTTTTTGGTAGTACCTCATGACAAGAGCTCTGGTGGTGTAGTGGGTAAGGCATTTGGTTCCAGAAGGTCAGCGGTTCAAGCCCACCAGCTGCTCCACAGGAAGATGTGGCATCTATTTGTTTAAAGATTTACAGCCTTGAAAACCAAATAGGGGTTGCTATGAGTTGGAATCAACTTTATGGCAGTGATTTGTTTTTTGTTCATTTTTACTACCTTATCGGGAGTCCCTGAGTGGTGTAAATGGTTAATAAACTCAGATGCCAACCAAAAAGCTGGAGGTTCAGGTCCACCCAGAGGCACCTCGGAAAAAAGATCTGGTGATCTACTCCTGAAAAATCAGCCACTGGAAACCCTATGGAGCACAGTTTTACCCTGGTACACATGGGATTGTGATGACATCTGGTGCATTTGCCATGCCTTACTATGATAACCTGTTTATAGGTCTTCTGTAGGATTGCCTGCACGCATATAATAAATAAGAGCAGGCAGTTTTATATTAGCCTAGAATGTTGTTGTTGCTGTTAGGTGCCGTCAACACCTATGCACAAACAGAATAAAAAAACACTTGGTTCTGTGCCAGCCTCACAATCCTTGCTATACCTGAGCCCATCACAGCAGCACTGTGTCAATTCATCTCATTGAGAGTCTTCCCCCTTTTTGTCAACCCTCCACTTTAACAAGCATAACATCCTTCTCCAGGGAATGGTCCCTTCTGACAACATGACCAAAGTAGGTCAGACAAAGTCTGGCCATTCTTGGTTCCAAGGAGCATTCCAGCTGCACTTCTTCCAGGACAGATTTGTTAGGTTTTGTTTGTTTATTTGTTTGTTTGTTGACAATCCATGGTACTTTCAGTATTCTTTGCCAACACAACTCAAAAGAATCAACTCTTCTTCAGTCTTCCTTATTCATTGTCCAGCTTTCACATGCATATGAGCAGCAATTGAAAATTCCATGGTTTGGGTTAGGCACACCTTAGTCTTCAAAAATACGTCTTTGCCCTTCAGCACTTTAAAGAGGTCTTTTGCAGCAGATTTGCCCAGTGCAATATGACGTCTGATTTCTTGATTGATGCTTCCACTGGTGTTAATTGTGAAACCAAGTAATATGAAATCTTTAACAGCTTCAAACTTTTCTCCATTCATGGTGACACTGCTTATTG
Organism: Orycteropus afer afer; assembly: GCF_000298275.1. Lineage (NCBI taxonomy): Eukaryota > Metazoa > Chordata > Mammalia > Tubulidentata > Orycteropodidae > Orycteropus > Orycteropus afer. Next base: position 3,225 of record NW_006932329.1, read on the forward strand.
ATCCAGTTGTGAGGAATTTCGTTTCTTTATGTTAAGATGTAATCCATATTGCAGACTGTAGTCTTTAATCTTCATTAGTAAGTGTTTCAAGTCACTTCACTTTCAGCAAACAAGGTTGTGTCATCTTCATATCACTGGTTATTAATGACTCTTCCTCCAATCCTGATGCCACAATCTTCTTTCTATAGTCCAACTTCTCAGATTATTTTCTAAGCACACAGATTGAATAAGTATAGCAAAAGGATACAACCCTGACACACTCTCTTCCCGATTTTAAACTATGCAGTATCCCCTTGTTCTGCTTGAATGACAGCCTCCTGGTCTATGTACAGATTCCTCATGAGCACAATCAAGTGTTCTGGAATTCCCATTCTCCTCAATGTTATCCATAACTTGTTATGATCCTTTTGCATAAGCAATAAAACACAAGTAAACATCTTTCTGGTATTCTTTGCTTTCAGCCAAGATCCATCTAACATCAATAATGATATCGCTTATTCCGCATGCCCTTTT
>NW_006932330.1:0-1460 GCF_000298275.1 Orycteropus afer afer
TAGGTATATATCCTAAAGAAGTGAGATCCATGACAAGAACAGACATATGCATACCCATGTTCATCGCAGCACTATTTACAATAGCCAAAAGATGGTAACAACCTAGGTGTCCATCAACTGAGGAATGGATATCCAAACTATGGTACATACACACAATGGAATACCATGCAACCTTAAAGAATAATATAGAATCTGCAAAACACCATATAATGTGGATGAACTTGGAGGACATTATGCTCAGTGAAATAAGTCATCACAAAAGGACAAATACTGTATTAGTCCATTATTGTAAAAGTCAAGGAAACGTTTATCTATGGAAGAACATTTTCTTTGTTGGTTACCAGGGGTGGAAGGGGAGGGGAGGGAACACTGTTAGATAGATAGAGATAAGTTTTGATTTGGGTGAAGAGAAGGGCAATGTAGCAAATGTGAGTGATCAATATAGTGGCACTGAGGAAGAGAAAAACATAGAGAGGTACGTGTGAAATACAGACAACAAAGATGAACCCTTTTGCACATATAGTATGGCGTTGTCAATGAAGGCAAACATGGGTATATGGGTGGATAGATGGGTGGATAGGCTGAACTATTAGGTATGTCTATGAAGTGGGGAGCATACCCAAGAACATGTATAGGGTTGGCAGACAATGGCCCTATAACTTTATGTGTATGATCTGAATTCCCAGGTGTATAATGGAGCTGACAAGGGGCAAGATTGTAGTCACTGCTTGGTCACAGCCAGCTACCCAGAGAGACCAAGTAGTTAAACCTGTGGGCTTGGGACCATAGTCACAGAGGACATCAAGCTCAATTGGTATAACATACTACACAAAACACTGTTCCACCTCCTACTTTGGCAAGTAGCGACTGGGATCTTAAAAGCTTGCAAGCTGCCATCTAGAGGCAATGATGGGTCTCTTCTCGTCCAAAGGCAAGAAGAATGAAGAAAACAAAAAAATCATGGAAACAATTAGTCCTAATGACTGGTACACCATGCGATCTGCAGCCTATATGACTATGAGACCAGAAGAACTAGATGGTGCCCAACTACTACTATCAACCACTTGGAAGAGGATCTATGTTGGAGATCCTGGATAGAGAGGGAGAACAATGTGGAACAAAACTCAAAGTCATTTGGAAAAAAAAAAGGGGGAGGGGGGACCAGGTTTGCTGGTCTAATAGAGACTGGTGGAACTACTGAGACTAATGTCCCTAGCTGCCCATCAGGTCTGGAATTGAACCCACACCTGTGGCTTTCAGCCAAACAAAAGACAGGTATATGAGTTGAACATTTACCTGAGGTAGACACACTCCTTGGAGAGAACAAGCATGGGAGATAGAAGGGCTGCTTATGCACAGGGAGACAGCTGAGCGGGCAGGAGTGCATGGAGGGATGGACACAGGGAAGAGGTAACTATTGGAAGGAAGTAGGAGGGGAGATGTTGCATTGTGGTAAATTG
>NW_006932330.1:1836-4167 GCF_000298275.1 Orycteropus afer afer
TTACCAGGGACACAAAAGACCTGTACAAAGAAAACTACAAAAGACTACTTCAAGAAACCACAAGAGAGCTACATAAATGAAAGAACATCCCATGTTCGTGGGTAGGAGGATTGAATATTGTGAAAATGTCACTTCTACCCAAAGCTATCTATACATTCAATGAAATCCCAATCCGGATCCCATCAATATTCTTTTTCTTTTTTTTTCCAACAGCTGATTTTTTCTTGTTAATTGTGATTTGGGTGAAAGTTTACAGAGCAAATTCACTTCCCATACAGCAGTTCACACACCTGTTGTCTCATGGCATTGACTACAGTTTACCCCAATGCAACAGCTCTCCTCCCACTTTCTCTCTATAGTTACCCTTTTCCCTGTGTCCATCCCTCCATGCACTCTTGCCCCCTGAACTGTCTCCCTGTGCATAAACAGCCCCTTTTTCTCCCATGATTGTTCTCTCTAAGAAGTGTGTCTACCTTGGGTACATGTTCAACTCATATGCCTGTCTTTTGTTTCGCTGGAAGCCACAGGTGTGGGTTCAATACCAAACCTGAAGGGCAGCTAGGGATGATAGTCTCAGTGGTTGCACCAGGCCTCTATCAGACCAGCAAATCTGGTCCCCCCCTTTTTTTTTCAAATGATTTTGAGTTTTGTTCCACATTGCTTTAAGTCTCTATCCAGGATCTCTTCCATAGATCCTCCTCCAAGTGGTTGACAGTGGTAGCCAGGCACCATCTAGTTCTTCTGGTCTCATAGTTGTAAATGCTGAGGATTGCATGGTGCACTGGTCACGAGGACTAATTGTTTCCATGAATCTCTGTTTTTCTTCATTCTTCTTTGCTCTGGATGAGGAGAGACCCATCGTTGGATCTAGATGGCTGCTTGCAAGCTTTTAAGGTCCCAGGCACTACTCATCAAAGTAGGAGGTAGAACAATGTTTTGTGTAGTATGTTATGCCAGTTGAACTTGATGTCTCCTGCAACTATGGTCCCGAGCCCACAGGTTCAACTACCTGCTCCCTCTGGGTAGCTGGCCGTGATCAAGAAGTGACTTGTCACAACCTTGTCCCTTGTCAGCTCTACTATACCCCTGGGAATTCTTATAGAACATACAAACACACTTGTAGAACTATTGTCTGCCAGCCTGATATATGGTCCTGGGTACAGTCCCTGCTGCATAGACATACCTAATAGTTCAGCCTGCCCACCCATCTATCCACCCATATACCCATGTTTGCCTTCACTGACAACACAGTACTGTATTTGCAAAAGGGTTCATCTTTGTTTTCTGTACCTCCCATGTACCTCTCTATGTCTTCCTCTTCTTCAATGCCACCATGTTGATCACTCACATCCCATCAATATTTTTATGGATATGGAAAAACTAATTACTGATTTTATATGGAAAGGAAAGAGACCTTGAATAAGCAAGGCACTACTGAAGAACAAGAACAAAGTAGGAAGTCTCACACTGTCGGATCTCAAAACCTACTATATAGGCACAGTAGTCAAAACAGCCTGGTAACGGTACAATAACAGACACATAGACCAGTGGAACACAATTGAAAACCCAGAAATAAATTCATCAACCTATGGTCAGCTGGTTTTTGACAAAGGGCTTAAATCCATTAAATGGGAAAGAGATGGTCTCTTTAAGAAATGGTGCTGGCAAAACCAGATACCCATTTGAGAAAAATGAAACAAGATCTGTATCTCACACCATACAGAAAAATAACTCCAGATGGAGCAAAGACTTAAAAGTGAAACCTAAAACTATAAAGTTCCTCAAGGAAAAACTAGGGGCAAATTTAGGGGCTCTAATATAAGGCATAAATAGACTACCTAACACACCAAAAATGCACAAACAGCAGAAGATAAACTAGATGAATGGGACCTTCTAAAAATTAAATTTTTATGTGTTTCCAAAGACTTCTCCAAAAGAGTCAAAAGAGAACCTACAGATTGGGGAAAAAAATATTTGGCATTGATATATCTGACAAGGGACTTATCTCTAGAATTTATAGAAAACTCCAATATCTCAACAACAAAAAGACAAATAATCCAATTAAAAAATGAGCAGAAATCATGAATAGACACTTCACCAAAGAGGATATTCAGGTGGCCAACAAACATATAAAGAAACGCTCACAATCATTACCCATTAGAGAGATGCAAATCAAAACAAAAATGAGACACGATCTAGTCCCAGCACTAGTAGCAAAGTTCAATAGGACAGAAAGTAACAAATGCTGGCAAGGATGTGGAGAGATTGTGATTCTCATACACTGCTGGTGGGACTGTAAAATGGTACAACCACTGTGGAAAGCAGTATGGC
>NW_006932331.1:0-803 GCF_000298275.1 Orycteropus afer afer
CATAGTGCCTAAGGCACTTGACTGCTAACCAGAAGTCTGGTGCTTCAAACCCACCAGCCACTCCTTGGAAGGAAGGTTGGGCAATCTACTTCCATGGTGATACTGCCTCAGAAACCCAAGGAGGGGTCACTCTGAGTTGGGTCCGACTCGAAGGCAAACAACAACAACAACAACATATGAATTACCAGGTATATAGGAGAGCTGACAAGGGACAAGTTTGTAGTCACATCTTGGGCACAGCCAGCTACCCAGAGGAGTGAGTAGTTGGACCTGTGGGCTTGGAACCATAGTCGCAGGGGACATCAAGCTCAATTGGCACAACATTCCACACAATATATCGTTCCACATACTACTTTGGCGAGTAGCAACTGGGATCTTAAAAGCTTGTAAGCAGCCACCTAGATGCAACTATGGGTCTCTCCTCATCCAGAGTAAAGAAGAATCAAGAAAACCAAACATTCATGGAACAATTAGTCCAAGTGACTTGTACACCATGCAATCCTCAGCCTGTACAACTATGAGACCAGAAGAACTAGATGGTGCCTGGCTACCACTGTCACCCACTTGTAGGGAGATCTATGTAGGAGATCCAGGATAGAGTGGGACAACAATATGGAACAAAACTCAAAATCATTTTTTTAAAAAAAGGGGGGGAGGACCAGGTTTGCTGGTCTGATAGAGTCTGATGGAACCACTGATTATGGCCCCTAGCTGCCCTTCAGGTCTGGAATTGAACCCACTCCTGTGGCTTCCCACCAAGCAAAGGACAGGCATATGAGCTGAATATTTACATTAGGTAGATA
>NW_006932331.1:2068-2943 GCF_000298275.1 Orycteropus afer afer
TACTCAAGCTACTCCAGAACATAGAAAAAGATGGAATACTCCCAAATTCCTTTTATGAAGCAAGCATAACATTAATACCAAAACCAGGGAAAGACACCACTAAAAAAGGAAAACTACAGACCAATATCCCTCATGAACACAGATGCAAAAATCTTCAACAAAATCCAAGCCAACAGAATCCAACAACATATCAAAAAATAATAATACATTCTGACCAAGTGAGATTCATATCTGGTGTTGTAGTTAATGTTGTATGTCAACTTGGTTGGGCCTGCTTTCATGGCTGGGCAGCTGGTGATGGTTATTCTCCATGATGAGACTGGCAATCAACTCCATGGTGGGGTCTACCACAAGTAGCTGAGTAGCTGCTTTAGGGATGTGGTCTGCTTCCAGTATATAGTCAGCAGCTTTGGGAATGGTCTCTAGCTTGTGGCACGCTTGAACACTGCATGTAGTCATGTTGTTGTTCAGCAGCCTGCCACACCCTGCCAACCTTGGGACTTTCAATGGACTTGAATTAATGGCCTGACATGTGGTTTGGTAACATCGGGACTGTGACTTTTTTTTTACTTGTCAACCTTGGGCTTGTCATTCTCAACAGCCAGTACCTGTCTGAGTAAAGAAAAGCCTCTAGCTTCAGTGGTCTGGGAGCAGGAGGCAGAGCTAAAGCCCAAAGTTGGGCTTTTACCTAGCCCCTAAAGCCTGACACTTTGAACTTGGACTTAAAGCCTCCAAATTGTAAGAGAATAAACTCTTGCATGTTTAAGCCATCCCATTGGTGGTATATTCTTGTCAGAGTGGCACTAGGTAACCAGATCCTGGTATGCAAGGATGGTTCAACATCAGAAAAACAATCAATGTAATCCACCACATAA
>NW_006932332.1:0-1920 GCF_000298275.1 Orycteropus afer afer
GCAAATTCTTCTGCTAGTTGGGGTTTAGTCCAAATCTGCATCCTTTCCTTCAAGGCTCAGGGGTCCAAGATTATCTTCTGTGTCTGTGTTAATTGGTTTCCCTTTTCTTTGTTGAAGAGGGTCTGTGCAATCCTTCTGCCTAGTCCGCCATCTTGCCCCGCCTCCCCGCCAAGGCTGTAAATCTTTATGGAAGTAAATTGCCTGATGCACATCATTCCTGATTTTAAACCACTCAGTAGCCCCTTTTTCTGTTCAGATGACTGCTTGTTGGTCTATGTACAGGTTCCTTGTGAACACAATTAAGTGTTTTGGAATTCCTATTCTTTTCAATATTTTGCCTTTGTGTAGTCAACAAAACACAGGTAAATCTTTCTGGTATTCTTTGTTTTCAGCCAAGATCCATCTGACATCAGCAATGATATCCCTTGTTCCACATCCTCTTATGAATCTGGATTGAATTTTTGGCACTTTCCTATTGATGTACTGGACTACATGAAGAACATGGTATCAGGATAGGAGGAAGGTTCATTAACAACCTGTGATGCACAGAGAACACAACTTTTGTTGCTGAAAGTGAGGATGACTTGAAGTACTTACTGATGAAGACTGAAGACTACAGTCTGCAGTACGGATTATACCTCAATATAAAGAAGACAAAAATCCTCACAACTGGATCAGTAAGCAGCATCATGATAAATGAAGAAAAGACTGAAGTTGTCAAAGACTTCATACTACTTGGTTCCACAATCAACACCAATGGAAACAGCAGTTGAGACATAAGATGACATATTGCACTGGGCAAGTCTGCTGCAAAAGACCTCTTTCAAGTGCTGAAGAGCAAAGATGTCTCTTTGAAGACTACCCACTGTTGTAAAGTTTGATCCAACTCATAGCGACCCCTCTTTGGGTTTCCAAGGAGATATCACTATGGAAGTAGATTGCCCAACCTGCTTTCCAAGGAGTGGCTGGTGGGTTTGAACTGCCAGCCTTCTGGTTAGCAGTCACATGCCTTAGGCACTATGCCACCAGAGCACCCCCTTGAAGACTAAGGTGCTCCTAACAAAAGCCACAGTATTTTCAATTGCTTTGTATGTGTGTGAGAGTTGGAAAATGAGTAAGGAAGACCAAAGAACAGTTGGTGCCTTTGAGTTGTGGTGTTGATGAAGAATACTGAAAGTATGGAATCCCAAAAGAACAAACAAATCTGTCCCGGAAGAAGTGCAGCAGGAATGCTCCTTGGAAGTGAGGACAGACTTAGTCTGATCTACTTTGGTCATGTTGTCAGAAGGGACCATTTCCTGGGGAAGGATATCATGCCTTGGTAAAATAGAGGGTCAATGAAATAGGGACACAGTGGCTGCAATGATGGGCTCAAGTATAGCAAGTATTGTGAGGCTGACACATGACCGGACACTCTTTTGTTCTGATGTACATTGGGTCACTATGAGTTGGAACTGACCTGACAGCACTGAACGACAACAACAACAACAACAACAACAACAACAAAGTACTTAGAAAAGTGAATGATAGATGATGAGCATTTAGTAAATGTTCTTTATTAGTATTATTGTATTATTAGTTATAATAAATTCTTACCAAGACCAAGATCTTGTACTATGCACCTGATGTTGTTGTTAGGTGCCATCGAGTTGTTTCTAATTCATAGCGACCCCATGCACAGCAGAACAAAACACTACTTGATCCTGTGCCAGCTCCATGATTCCTGCTATACTTGAGCCCATCATCGCAGCCACCATGTCAATCCATCTTGTTGAAGGCCTCCTCCTTTTTCGTCAACCCTCCACCCTACCAAGCATGACATCCTTCTCCAAGGAATGGTCCCTTCTGACAACATGACCAAAATAAGTGAGACCAAGTCTGGCCATTCTCGCTTCCAAGGAGCATTTCAGGTGCACTTCT
>NW_006932332.1:2795-3737 GCF_000298275.1 Orycteropus afer afer
GCTTGCACCTCTGGAAGTTCTCTGTCAATATACTGCTGCAACCATTTTTGAATTATCTTCAGTAAGATCTTACTTGCATGCAATATTAATGATATAGTTCTATAATTTCCACATTCTGTGGGATCACCTTTCTTTGGGATGGGTACAAATATAGATCTCTTCCAGGCAGTTGGCCAGGTAGCTGTCTTCCAAATCTCTTGGCATAACCGAGTGAGTGCCTCCAATAGGGCATCTGTTTGTTGAAATATCTCAATGGGTATACTGTCAATTCCCAGAGCCTTGCTCTTTGCCAATTCTTTCATTGCAGCTTTGACCTCCTCCTTCAGTACCATTGGTTCTAAATCATATGCCACTTCCTGCAATGGATGAAGATTGACCAGTTCTTTTTGGTACAGTGACTCTGTGTATTCCTACCATTTTCTCTTGATCTTGATGTTTCCTGCATCATTCAATACTTTGTCCATGTTGTTGTTGTTGTTGTTTGCCGTCGAGTCGGACCCGACTCACAGCGACCCCTCCTTGGGTTTCCGAAGCAGTATCATTACAGAAGTAGATTGCCCCATCTTCCGTCCATAGAATCTCTCAATATTGCAACTCAAGGCTTAAATTTTTTCTTCAATTCTTTCAGCTTGAGAAATCCCAAGCGTGTTCTTCCCTTTTTGGTTTTCAGACTCCAGGTCTTTGTGCATTTCATTATAGTAATTGGTTTTGTCTGCTTGAGCTGCTCTTTGAAATCTTCTGTTCAGCTCTTTTATCTGGTCATTTCTTCCATTGGCTTTAGCTACTCTTTGCTCAAGGGCAAGTTTCAGAGTCTCGTCTGCCATCCATTTTGGTCTTCTCTTCTTTTCTCGTCTTTTTAGTGATCTCTTGCTTTCTTCATGGATAATGTTCTTGATATCCTCCCACAATTCATCTGGCTTTCGGTCACTGGTGTTCAATGCA
>NW_006932333.1:0-3699 GCF_000298275.1 Orycteropus afer afer
CAAATTCTTCTGTTAGTTGGGGTTTAGTCCAAATCTGCATCCTTTCCTTCAAGGCTCAGGGGTCCAAGGTTATCTTCTGTGTCTGTATTAATTGGTTTCCCTTTTCTTTGTTGAAGAGGGTCTGTGCAGTCCTTCTGCCTAGTCTGCCATCTTGCCCCTCCTCAAGTCAATTACCCTTCCATCTTCTTTTGATGCTTTCTGCGTCATTCAATATTTTACTCATAGAATCTTTCAATATTGCAACTTGAGGCTTAAATTTTTTTCCTCAATTCTTTCAGCTTGAGAAATGCTGAGCGTGTTCTTCCCTTTTGGTCTTCTAACTCCAAGTTTTTGCACATTTCATTAGAGTAACTGGCTTTGTCTGCTTGAGCTGCTCTTTGAAACCTTCTGTTCAGCTCTTTTATCTTGTCATTTCTTCCATTTGCTTTAACTACTCTTTTCTCAACAGCAAGTTTCATAGTCTCTTCTGACATCCATTTTGGTCTTTTCTTCCTTTCTGGTCTTTTTAGTGACCTCTTGCTTTCTTCATGGATGATGTTCTTGACGTCATCCCATAATTCCTCTGATTTTCAGTCGTTGGTGTTCAATGCATCAAATCTATTCTATTCTTTAAATGGTCTGTAAACTCAGGAGGGTTAAAATCAAGGTCATATTTTAGCTCTCATGGACTTATTTTAATTGTCTTCAACTTCAACTTGAACTTGCATATGAGCAGTTGATGGTCTATTCCACAATCAGCTCCTGGCCCTGTTTTGGCCAAAGATACTGAACTTTTCTATTTATCTCCTCTTGCCACAGATGTAGTCAATTTATTTCCTATGTATTCTATTTGGTGAAGTCCACATGTATAGTTGTTGCTTATGTTGTTGAAAACGATATCTGCAATGAGTAAGTCGTTGGTCCTGCAAAATTCTATTAAGCAATCTCTAGAGTTATTTCTATTACCAAGGGCATATTTTCCAACTATCGGTAACTCTTGTTTGTTTCCAACTTTTGCATTCCAGTGACCTGTGATAATCAACACATCTTGATTACATATTTGATCAATTTCAGACTGTAGAAGTTAGTAGAAATCATCAATATCCTCATCTTTGGCCTTGGTAGTTGGTGCATAAATTCGGATAATAGTAGTATTAACTGGTCTTCCTTGTAGGTGTATGGATATTTTCCTATCCCTGAGAGCATTGTACTTCAGGATAGATCTTGCAACAGTCTTTGTGATGATGAATGTCACACCATTCCTCTTCAGTTTTTCATTCCTGGCATAGTAGGTCATATGGCTGTCTGAATCAAAATGGCCAAAACCAGTCCATTTCAGCTCACTAATGCCTAGGATATCAATCTTTATGCATTCCATTTCATTTTTGACAACTTCCAATTTTCCTAGATTCATACTTTGTACATTCCATGTTCCTATTATTAACAGATGTTTGCATCTATTTCTGCTCCTTTTGAGTAGTGCCACATCAGCCAATGGAAGCCTCAAAAGATTTACTCTATTCATATCATTAAGGTCATCTCTACTCTGTGGAGTCAGCTCTGTCCCAGTCAAATTTTGAGTGCCTTCCAAACTGATTGGCTCAACTTCCGGCACTATGTCAGACTACGTTTCAGGGCTGTTCATAAAGTTTTCCAATAATATATCAGACAGTGTTTCACTGCCATTCATAAGGTTTTCCCTGGCCAATTATTTGAGAAGTCAATGGCCTCTTCCTTCTTCTGAGTATGTCTAAGCCAGGAAACTCTGCTGAATCCTCTCCACTATGGATAACCCTGCTGGCATTTTGCAACATGCTGGCATAGCCTCCACTCTCACAGCAACACATAAGACACCACAGGATGACAAACTGACAGACAAGTTTGTCTTCCTTAGTTGTTCCTAACCCCTCTGCACCTGCCTACCTCAGGCTGCACCCATAATATAGCCACACCCAAGTAAGGTTCAAACCCACCAGCCACTTCTTGGAAGGAAGGTTGGGCAATCTACTTCCATAGTGATACCATCTTATAAACCCAAAAGGGGTCGCTATGAGTTGGGTCCGACTTGACGGCACGTAACAACAACAAAGCAAAAAGTAGCCTCCGAGCCCTGAGCCTACCTACTTCACTCCCCAGCCTTAATAGCCACACTCAAGCAAAGAGCAGCTTGCAAGCCCCAGGCCTGCCTACCTCAGGCCCCTGCCTTAATTTAGAGCCACACCCAAGTGAAAAGCAGCCTCCAAGCCCCAAGCCCCAGGCCATAATAAAATGGTTGTTTTATGTCATTAAATTTTGTTATGTGGCAATAACAACTGTTACAGAAATATGATACTGGACAATTTAGTCTCATTGAGGTGTTTTTTTTTTTCCCCCCCAGGGGAATCTTAATATCAGGCTCTGCTTTTTTATTGTGATAAAAATATGTTGTTGTTGTTATGTGCTGTTGAGTCGGACCCGACTCATAGTGACCCCTCCTTGGGTTTCTGAGGCAGTATCACTACAGAAGTAGATTGCCCAACCTTCCTTCTGAGGAGTGGCTGGTGGGTTTGAATCGCCAGCCTTCTGGTTAGCAGTCAAGTGCCTTAGGCACTAATATATAATATTTGTCAATTCAACATTTTTCACATGTACAATTCAGTGACTTAAATTACAGCAATCATGTTGTGTAATCATTACCAATATCCATTCCCAAATTTTCCATTACAATAAATAGAAGCTCAATGATTTTTTAACAGTGACTTCCCCTTTCTTTTGTTCTTTCAAAATTGTGATTTGGGTGAAATTTTACACAGCACATTTATTTTCCATACAGCAGTTCATATGCAATTGTTTCATGACATTGATTGCAATAATGTAACAGCTCTCTTTCCACTTCCTCACTATGGTTACCTTTTCCTTGTGTCCTTCTTTCCTATGCATTCCTGCCCTCTGAACTATCTCTCTGTGCAAATTCTGCTTTTCTGGTTGGTTGTTTTAAAGAGTATAGGTACCTTGTGTAAATGTTTACCTTATACACCTGCCTATGGTTTTTGGATTGTTTGGCTGGAAGCCCCAGAGTGAATTCAGTTCCAGGCCTGAAGGGTGTCTAGGGGCCTTAGCTCAGGGGTTTCACCAGTCTCTATCAGACCAGTAAGGCTGGTCTTTTTTAATAGTCTCATTGAGTTTTTATTTATTTATTTATTTAATTGTGATTTGGATGAAGATTTACAGAGCAAATTTACTTTCCATACAGCAGTTCACATATACTTTGCCTCATATCATTGACCACAGTTTACCACAATGCAACAGCTCCCCTCCCACTTCCTCAGCATAGTTACTTCTTCCCAGTGTCCATCCCTCCATATACTCCTGTCCCCTGGCTGTCTCCCTGTGCATAAGCAGCCCTTCTTTCTCCCAGGACTGTTCTCTCCAAGGAGTGTATCTACTTGAGGTAAATGTCCAACTCATATGCCTGTTTTTTGTTTGGCAGGAAACACAGGTGTAGGTTCAATTCCAGACCTGAAGGGCAGCTAGGAGCCATAGTCTCAGTGGTTCCACCAGGCTCTATTGGACCAGCAAATCTGGTCCCCACTTTTTTTTTCCCAAATGATTTTGAATTTTGTTCCACATTGTTCTCCCTCTCTGTCCAGGATCTCCCACATCCCTTCCAAGTGGATGACAGTGGTAGCCGGGCACCATCTAGTTCTTCTGGTCTCATAGTTGTATAAGTTGCAGATAGGA
>NW_006932334.1:0-1369 GCF_000298275.1 Orycteropus afer afer
AGGCATCGTGGCATTGTTATATTTCGATCTCTGTTAACTGTTTGTGAAGAGCAGCCAAGGGTGATACAGGCTCTTCTTGGTGGTTTTTTATCATTGGCCCATTAGTGGAGAAGGAGGTAGTGGCTCTCGCTCAGTAAGTGTAGTTGCAGGAGGTGTGGGTGTATTTGTGTCTTATGGGGACTGTTGTCTCCCACTCAGTTAGACACAAATTACAATTGAATAACCATCAAAAAACTAAAAGCTAAAAGCACATGGACAAAACACACCATGCAATCACATAGGAACAGTAGCCAGAAAAAAAAGAAAAAGGAAAAAATAAGAAAACTTTCAATATCTGGGGATAGGGCACTAAGAGGAAAAAGTAGAGGAGAGTAATGAAGGAAAAAATATGGGAAAAAATGCAGAAAGAATAACAAGGAATGTTGTTAACCATGAAAAAAAAAGGCAAAAATAACCAAAAACAAAAACACAACCTTAAATTAAAAAAAAAAAAAAAATTCAACCAGGAACAGGGAAAGGAAAAACTGCTGAAAACTAGAACCTGGGAGGGGAAGATTAAGAATAATAATATAAAGGACAAAAGTATTAATAATAGTAGTTGTTTTAAAACAGACAAATAGAAGCAAATTAATCACCAGAAAAAAGAAACTGAAAAAAAAAAAAAAAAAGAAGAAGAAATCAGTGCAGGACAGGGCAGGGCACCCAGGCTCTGTCTGAGCACACAGAATGTGATGCGGTTCCTGTGGGCCCAGAAGCTGGGTGGGAGTGGGGATGGCCACAGCTCCGTTCACCAAGTGGGTGTGGGGTATAAGAGGAATGTCGTACCTTTTCAGTCTTGCGGGTCTGGAGTGTCCTTGGGGTTGCTGGAAATCAGAACATGTTCTTAAGCCCCAGGAATCTGTGAGAGTACTGTCTCTTTAAATATCCAAAATATTCAAGCTGCTTTTAAACTTTCAAAATGGCTGCATCCTCCGGACTGGGAAAGGTCCACAGCCCAGCCCACCTTTCTCTTCATCTTCTCCGTTCATTCCCCAGCCACCATTCACAGTCCTCCATGCAGTCCCTGGCTAGTAGGGCTGATTTTTTGGTTAATTCTTAGGTCCTACCACAACTCGAAGGTTGGGCAATCCTACTTCCGTAGTGATAACTGCCTCGGAAACCCAAGGAGGGTCGCTAGGAGTCGGGGTGGCGCCGACTCGATGGCAAATAACAACAACGACAACTCGGGAATCTCCAAGCTGTGTGTGCCATCAGGATCACCTCAGACCGCAGCTCCGTATGTCTCCGTTTTGATATTTTCACACAAATTCTTCTGCTAGTTGGGGCTTAGTCCAATTCTATATCCTTCCCTTCAAGGCTCAGGGGTCCA
>NW_006932334.1:3742-4337 GCF_000298275.1 Orycteropus afer afer
GTAACCACGCCCACCTTGCCTTTGTCGATTAACTGCTGCCACTTGGCTCCTACTACCATGGAGTCCAATCAGCCCCATTGTAGTTAAGTGTCTTAGTTCAATTAGGGCAGTTCCCACGGTCAAATCAGGTTTACATAAAATAGCAATCACAGCAGTCTTCAAGGATGGTGGAGCTCCCTTCACAAATTTATTCATCATGGTACTGGTGAAAGGCGTGTCTTCTGGACTCTCCATTCCTGGCTCTAGGGGTCTAAACTGATAAATCCATTCTAACAGGCCAATTTTCTGGGTCTGTATCCGGCTCCCTTCTGGAAGGGAAAGGCGATCAAGATCCCTAAGGACTACCAAGGACTTACCAAGGCAGTTCTGGTACTTCAACTTGACTTAAGGTAGGCCACTGTAAGTAAGCCAACTAAATAAACTATTAGATCCTTTCCTGACCTCTCGAGCTGAGACATTGAATGAAGAATCCATACTTCTTCTTGTTGTTGTTGTTAAGTGCCGTCGAGTCATTTCCGACTCATAGCGACCCCATGCACAGCAGAACGAAACACTGACCAATCCCGCACCAGCCCCACAATCCCTGCTATACTTA
>NW_006932335.1:0-1438 GCF_000298275.1 Orycteropus afer afer
CCAATTAATACTACTATTATTCAAATTTATGCACCAACCACCAAAGCCAAAGATGAGGAAATTGAAGATTTTTTATCAACTTCTACAATCTGAAGTTGACTGAACATGCAATCAAGATGGTCTGATTATCACTGGTGACTGGAATGCAAAAGTTGGAAACAAAGAAGAATCACTGGTAGTTGGAAAATTTGGTCTTGGAGATGGAAATAATGCTGGAGATAGCATGATAGAGTTTTGCAACACCAATGACTTATTCATTGCAAATACCTTTTTTCAATAACACAAATAGCAGCTATACATGTGGACTTCTCCAGATGGAACACACAGGAATCAGACTGACTACATCTGTGGCAAGAGGTGGTGGAAAAGCTCAGTATCTTCAGCCAAAACAAGGCCAGCAGATGATTGTGGGAAAGACCATCAACTGCTCATATGCAAGTTCAACTTGAAGTTGAAAACAATGAAAACAAATCCACAAGAGCCAAGATATGACCTGGAATATATTCCTCCTGAATTTGGAGACCATCTAAAGAACAGATTTGATGCACTGAACACCACTGACTGAAAACCAGCAGAACTGTGGGATGACATCAAGAGCATCATCCATGAAGAAAGCAAGAGGTCATTAAAAAGACGAGAAAAGAAGAAAAGACCAAAATGGATGTCAGAAGAAACTCGGAAACTTACCCTTTAACAGAGAGTAGCTAAAGCAGATGGAAGAAATGACAAGATAAAAGAGCTGAGAGCTGAACAGAAGATTTCAAAGAGCAGCTTGAGCAGACAAAGCCATTTATAATAATGAAATGTGCAAAGACCTGGAGTTAGAAAACTGAAAGGAAGAACATGCTCAGCATTTCTCAAGCTGAAAGAACTGAAGAGGAAATTTAAGCCATGAGTTGCAATGTTGAAAGATTCTATGGGCAATATACTGAATGATGTAGGAATATCAAAAGAAGATGGAAGGAATACACAGAGTCTCTGTACCAAAAAGAATTGGTTGATGTTCATCCATTTCAGGAGGTGGCATATGATCAAGAACCAATGGTACTGAAGGAAGAAGTCAAAGCTGCATTGAGGGAACTGGCAAAAAACAAGGCTCCAGGAATTGATGGATTATCCACTGAGATGTTTCAACAAATGGATGCTGTACTAGAGGCATTCATGTGGCTATGCCAGGACGTTTGGAAGACAACTACCTGGCCAACTTACTGGAAGAGATCCTTATTTATATCCATTCCAAAGAAAGATGATCCCAGAGAATGTGGAATTATCAAACAATATCAGTAATATCATGCGCAGGTAAAATCTTACTGAAGATCATTCAAAAATGGTAGCAGCAGTATATTGACAGAGAACTTCCAGAAATGCAAGCTGGATTCAGAAGAGGACATGGAATGAGGTATATCATTGCTGACGTCAGATGGATCCTGGCTGAAAG
>NW_006932335.1:1538-2052 GCF_000298275.1 Orycteropus afer afer
GGATAACATTGAGAAGAATGGGAATTCCAGAACACTTAATTGTGCTCATAAGGAACCTGTACATAGACCAGGAGGCTGTCGTTCGAACAGAACAGGGGGACACTGCATGGTTTAAAATCAAGAAGGGAGTGTGTCAGGGTTGTATCGTTCCACTATACTTATTCAATCTGTATGCTGAACAAATAATCCAAGAAGCTGGCCTATGTGAAGAAGAACTTGGCATCAGGATTGGAGGAAGAATCATTAACAACCTATGTTATGAAGACACAACTTTGCTTGCTGAAAGTGAGGATGACTTAAGGAGCTAACTGATGAAGATTGAAGAATACAGTCTGCAGTATGATTACACCTCAATATAAAGAGAACAAAAATCCTCACAACGGGACCAATAAGCAGCATCATAATAAATGGAGAAAAGATTGAAGTTGTCAAAGACTTCATATTACTTGGTTCTATAATCAACACTGATGGAAGCAGCAGTCAAGATATTAGACATAGTATAGCATTGGGCAAA
>NW_006932335.1:4604-5083 GCF_000298275.1 Orycteropus afer afer
CAATGTTCTGTTCTGCTGTGCATGAGGTCTCTATGAGTCAAAGACGTCTTGACGGCACCTAACAACAACAACATGGCCACAGTGTGAATGTGTAGACCAGACAGACAGACAGATGAGGCAGAAGTCTGTGTGTCAGTGTGAAGGCTGGGGAGAGATGGTGACATGCCATGGTGGACATAAGATATGGCCACAGTGTGAATGTGTACAACAGACAGACAGACAGACAGATGAGGCAGAAGTCTGTGTGGCAGTGTGAAGCTGGGGAGAGATAGTGATACGTCTGGTGAAAGAAATCTTCCAAGAGTCAGGACCAACCACTGAAAACTCTGAACACGAGGGGAACCATGGACTACCATTGCTGACCACTCTGTGGGCCACCACTGCTGCTGCTCTAGGGCCACCACCGGCGGCCACTCTGGGCCACCACTGCCAACTGCACTGACTTGGATCACAATACGAGGTCCTGGACAGAGTGGGAG
>NW_006932336.1:0-1336 GCF_000298275.1 Orycteropus afer afer
TGAGTAAGCACCAGCCCGCCCGTGCTTACCTTGCTCCCGGAGACCCGGTCCCTCTTGGGAGGGTAACAAGGGAGCCGTCTGAGCACTAGTGACTGGGTTTTACCCCTTTCTCCTGCTCTTCCAGCCTGCTACTCTGTGCTACGCCTGTGCTTACCTTGCTCCTGGAGACCCAGTCCCCCTCGGGAGGGTAACCGCATCCCTATGTACAGGAGAACAAAACACTGGTCCTGCGCCATCCTAACAATCCTTGCTGTGCTTAACCCCATCGTTGCAGTCACTGTGTCAATACATCTCATTGAGGGTCTTCTCTTTCTTGCTGGTCCTCTATTTTACCTGCATAATATCCTCCTCCGAAGACTTGTCCCTTCTGACTACATGGGCAAAGTAGGTGAGACGAAGTTAGTCATTCTTGCATGTAAGAAGGATTACAGCTGCAATTCTTCCAGGACAGATTTGTCCATTCTTCTAAAAGTCCATGGTATTTTCAATATTCACTAACACCACAATTCAAAAGCATCAGTTCTTCATTGATCTTCATTTTCCATCTTTCATATACATATCAGGCAATTGAAAATACTATGGCTTGGGTTGGTGCACATTTGTCTTCCAAGTTACATCTTTGCTCTTTAACACTTTGAAAGGTCCCTTGCATATTTGCCAAGTGCAGTATGACATCTGATTTTTTGACTACTGCTTCCATGGGTGGTGTTGTGGATCCAAAGTAAAATGAAATCTTTGACAACTTCAATCTTTTCTCCATTTAGCATGCTGTTGCTTATTGATTTGTTGTTGTTGTTGTTATGTACTGTTGAGTTGGACCTGGCTCATAATGACCCCTCCCTGGGTTTCCAAGGTAGTATCACTATGGAAGTAGATTACACAACCTGCTTATTGATTTAGTTGTGTCTTTTTGTTTTCTTTATGTTGAGGTGTAATCCATACTGGAGGCTGTTGTCTTTGATCTTCATCAGTAAATACATCAAGTCATCTTCACTTTCAGCAAGCAAGGTTGTGTTATCTCCATATGGCAGGTTGTTAATGAGTTTTCCTTCAATCCTGATGAAGAATCTGCATTCTTCTTCATATAGTCCAGTTTTCTGGATTATTTGCTCAGCATGCAGATTTTTTTATTATTATTTTTTTAAATTGTGATTTGGGTGAAAATTTACAGAGCAAATTCACTTTCCATATAGCAGTTCACATACACTTTGTCTCATGACATTGACCACAATGCAACAGCTCCCCTCCCACTTCCTCCCGATAGTTACCTCTTCCGTGTGTCCATCCCTCCATGGACTCCTGCCCCCTGAGCCGTCTCCCTGTGCATAAGCAGCCC
>NW_006932336.1:3401-4672 GCF_000298275.1 Orycteropus afer afer
ATTCCTCAGTTGATGGACACCTTGTTTGTTTCCATCTTTTGGCTATTGTAAATATTGCTGTGATGAACATGGGTGTGCATATGTCTATTCTTGTCATGGCTCTCACTTCTTTAGGATATATATGTAGTAATGGAATGGCTGGGTCAAATGATATTTCTAATTCCAACTTTTGAAGGAATCACCATACTACTTTCCACAGTAGTTGTACCATTTTACAGTCCCACCAGCCATGTATGAGAGTCCCAATCTCTCCACATCTTCGCCAGCGTTTGTTATTTTCTGTCTTGTTGAACTTTGCCACTAGTACTGGAGCAAGATGGTATCTCATTGTTGTTTTGATTTTCATCTCTCTAATAGCTAATGATCATGAGCATTTCTTCATATACTTGTGGGCTGCTTGAATGTCCTCCTTGATGATGTGTCTATTCATGTCTTCTGCTCATTTTTTAATTGGATTGTTTGTCTTTTTGTTATTGAGGTGTTAGAGTTTTCTACAAATTCTAGAGATAAGTCCCTTGTCAGATATGTCATTGCCAAATATTTTTTCCCAATCTGTAGGTTCTCTTTTGACTCTTTTGGAGAAGTCTTTGGAAGCACATAAAAATTTAATTTTGAGAAGGTCCCATTCATCTAGTTTCTCTTCTGCTGTTTGTGCATTTTGGGTTATGCTTGATAGTCTATTTATGCCATATATTAGGGCCCCTAAATTTGCCCCTAGGTTTTCCTTGAGGAACTCTATAGTTTTAGGTTTCACATTTAAGTCTTTGATCCATCTGGAGTTCGTTTTTGTGTATGGTGTGAGGTACAGATCTTGTATTATTTTTCTGCAAATGGATATCCAGTTTTGCCAGCACCATTTATTAAACAAATTCTCTTCCCCATTTAATGGATTTTGGCCCTTTGTCAAAGATCAGCTCACCATAGATCAATGGATCTATATCTAGGTTCTCAATTCTATTTCATTGGTCTATGTGTCTGTCATTATACCAATACCAGGCAGTTTTGACTATTGTGGCTATATAGTAGGTTTTGAGATCCGGCAGTGTGAGACCTCCTACTTTGTTGTTCTTCTTCAATAGTGCTTTGCTTATCCGAGGTCTCTTTTCTTTCCATATAAAGTTAGTGATTGGTTTTTCCATATCCCTAAAGAATATTGATGAGATCTGGATTGGGATGGCACTGAATGTATAGATTGCTTTGGGTAGAATTGACATTTTCACAATGTTCAATCTTCCTATCCATGAGCATGGGATGTTCTTCCATTTATGTAG
>NW_006932337.1:0-3736 GCF_000298275.1 Orycteropus afer afer
AAAAAAAAAAAAGTCATTAGGTTTTATACACACTCTACACTGATAATATCTCATTAACAAAACAAAGTAAACCCTATTTCTAAATAGAATTTTATCCTCAGGTCTGGGTGTTAGGATTCTGACACATTTTTGGGGAACATAGTTCAACATATAACACTGTGTGACCTAATGGGAGTGAGGGTAACATGGAGAGGCAGATCAGCACAGAACACAACAGGAATCAATGCAAACTTGAATATTTGTTCTCTCAAAGCTCCCTGCCTGGAGAAATTTTTCTCTAGCTACACTTTTCTCTTGACCTCTACTTGCTGTTTGGTTGCAGGGGTTTGCTCTCCCTCTATGACTCCTTCCTGATGGTCACTCATCTTATCTCTCTCTAGTAGTTCTGAAATCCAAACCAAATTGCCAAGGGACAGATTTTACTTCGCTATAGCTTTATTAAGCAGGCAGTTCTCTTTGTCAGAAACCTCTCCTTCACCTCCAGAGCAGGAAGGAGGTAAGGGGGAGCTGGCAAAAGTTCCATCAAAGGGTTTTCATAAAAGAGTCAACTCCCTCAGGCACACGGAAGGAACACTGCTCCTCCCCTAAAATTAAGCAGTGCTTTTCTCCTTGTTTTTCAGAAGCATATCTCCTCACTCTACTACTCGTCTTTCAGTTTGTTGTACTGTGGTGGCCTGCGTGTTGCTGTGAGGCTGGAGACTATGCCAGCAGTATTTCAAATTCCAGCAGAGTCACCCATGGTGGAGAGGTTTCAGAGGAGCTTCCAGAGTAAGATAGTCTGAGAAGAATGACAGGGCCATCCACTTCTGAAAAAGTTGGCCACTAAAAACCTTATGAATAGCACTGAAATGTTGTCTGATATTGTGCCAGATGATGAGGCCCTCACTCAAACCACTGAAGAGCTGCCTTCTCAGAGTAGAGTCAACCTTAATGACCAAAGAAGAGTTGATGCCTTTGAATTGTAGGGCTAGTGAAGAATACTCAAAATACCATAGACTGCCAGAAGAATGAATAAATATGTCCTGGGAGAAGTGCAGCCAGAATGCTCCATGGAAGTGAGAATGACCAGATTTCACCTAATCCTCTTTGGTCATGTTGTCAGAAGAGACCATTCTCTGGAGAAGGATATCATGCTTGGTAAAATAGAAGATCAAAAAAAAAAAAAAGTGTGTGGGGGGGGGAGACTTTCAAAGAGATGGATTGAAACAGTGGCTGCAGAGATGGGCTCAAACATAGCAAGGACTGTGAGGATGACACAAGACTAGGCAGTGTTCTGTTCTGTTGTATTTAGCATTGCTATGAGTTGGAGCTGACTTGACAGCACCTAACAATAAGAACACCATCCCTTCCCTTGATTTTAATTCTCCATTTTTGATTCTTCCTACTCAGTCTGATATGAAAACAAACTAATCTTCATAGCTCACCCCAGCAGAAAAGAGTGTTCTTTCCTGTGGACCATGATCATTAGGTGATGTGTCTAACCTCTAGGACTCATGACTTCTCCATCACTAGGTTGTTCTTTTAACTCTTGATAAGTCAACGTATCATATATTCAAATTTTTTATCATGCATGGAGTTCTTATGGGTTAAGATACGATGATGCATTCCTGCACAGGTGCTCTTCTCAATTGCTCTTGGTAGAAAGTGGGCATGTGTTTGCACATATGAAGGCCAATTTCATACCCTTTCATCTTGTGTGTTTTCCTGAGCACCTGCCAGAACTCATGAGAAAAACAGTTGCCAACAAGTCAATTCCTAGTGTCAGAGTAGAATTGAACTAGATAGTGTTTTCAATGGCTGCTTTTTTAGGAAATAGACCTCCTTCCTTCTGAGACACCCCTGATGGATTTTAGCCTTCAACCTTTTAGCCTAGCACATTTCACAATTTGCACCACCAAGAGACTCCTCTGCAATTCACAGTAAGTGTTAATTCACTATGGTGCTGAACTATCTAATATCCACCTCTAGCCATGTTAAAATAGGGGAAGATAGCTTTAGATCTTGAAAAAATAATTGCACAAATAATTAAGGTGAATTTTTTATTTTTTGTGAAAATTGTTTCTCAAGGGCCACATTTCAACACATAACTCAGCCTGTTTTGAGAGATAAATTGGTAATTTAATTATTTGAAAATTGCAAATTAGGCAATAGTGACCTGTACTCTAAAATACATTATTATGCCTTGAAGAAAATTAGCTTAAAACTAAGTTGGAGCTTAGTGACTGGGAAAATCTGACTCATTAAGAATTGGAGAGAGAATACAAGTATTGATGGTTATAACCCTACCAGGTTATAACAATTTGTCTGTTGGTTAAATGCAGTGTCAAAATTACATGGCAGTTTCTTTTAAGTCTCCTTTTATTTTGCAATAAAAGAAATTGGAGTTTTGATCCACTATTTCCAGATATAAAAATGCAATGTTTTCAAAAGTCATTTGATCATTTATTTTGTAGTGTGTTTTTTAGGATTCCCTTTGATGTCTCAGGTTGACTCTTCAAACAGAAATTCAAATTAAATTTAAATGAGACAATCTGATTTCCCAGACCTGGGAGAGTATTCACAAATATGAAAGAGACAGACAAGTAGCAACCCAGTTGTTCAGGTGGAAGGGGTTTGGGAAAGGGGAACTTGGGGAGAGGGTAAAAAAAAAACACTTAAGAAGAGACTCAGCTTAAAGAAATGAGTACTAACTTCACTGAGGCCTAAAGTCAATGCATTTACCATACATACCATCGCCTCACATCCTTACTAACTTTCACTGCTTTATAGCCAGCTAAAATCTTTCACCTTAAAAAAAAAAAAAAAAAAATCAACTTATTTAATTTATTCTTTTAAATTACCAAGGTCTATTGTTGAAACCAATGCAGTAGAAAGGAAAGTCTATGTCCCAGCCCTGGACATTTGGCTTCCTAACTGTTTTCATAAGCCATCCTTCTGTGGTAGATTAAAGATTACTGCAAACAGTCTGCTACTGCTCCCATTGAGAGGTAGAATCAAATTCATCCCTGAGCCTCTTTGAATCTGGGCTTGCCTTAGTGAGTCACTTAACCAATAGAATGTGGCAGAAGCAATGCTATATAACTTCTGAGGCTAATTAGAAAGAACTTGAGTTTAAAATCAACTCGTTGACAATGGGTTTGGGTTTTTGGTTTGCAGCTTCTGCTTCAGTCTTCTGTAATACTCCCCCTCAAGGAAGTCAGCTGTCTTCAGAAGAAATAACTCCCAAAGATTGCCATGTTGTGAGGAACTCAAGTTAGCTTCATGGAAAAGTCCCATGGAGACAGAGCAATACCTGGCCAGGCCAGGTGCTCCAGTCATACTACACAAGGCACCAGCCATGAGAGTGAATACACCATCTTGGAAACAACAGAAATGAACTGAGGAATCTGACCGATGCCAGAAATGGGACCCCAGACTTTTTAGTCCAGTTGAGTCATTTCAAATGTACCTCCTCAAGCCACCCCACAGGAGGTCACAGTCATTGTGGTGCAGAGATGAGCCATCTCAGTAGTATCCTGCTCAAATTCCTGGCCTACAAAATCTTAAACTAAATACAATGTTTGCTGTTTTAAGACAATAAGTTTGGGTTGGTTTCTCATGCAGCAATAGAGAACCAAAACCCCAAATCACTAAACCTCAGTTCCATGGAGTGCTATTATGGTAGGTTCTAATGAGCTCTGGTAGCATAGTGCCTAAGGCACTTGACTGCTAACCAGGAGGCTGGCGGTTCAAACCC
>NW_006932338.1:0-519 GCF_000298275.1 Orycteropus afer afer
TTGAAGAAAGTATCCTGAGGAAAGGATGTGGATGAGGAAGTGCCCTGGTCCGAGCCTTTCCACAGACACGTGCCTTTCTTCTGATGCTGGAAGCCGAGGCTCCTTTGGGGAGCCCCCCAGCCCTCAGTCCATGTGTTTAGCGGGGCTGAGCCTCCCCCTGTTCACCTGCCCCCCTAGCCAGAGACAGTGGGCACATGCCATCTCCCCTTGCGCCATGATGGGAAAATCCAACTTGTCTTTGAGCCATGCCTTGCGCTGGAGGATGCCACCATGTGGAAAGCCCTGTCAGAGCACAGGACAATGAAGGGACAGCAGAGCTGAGGGTGTGGAGGAGGTGTTCGCCCCGCCCGCCCCCTCTACAATGTTAACGTTGGCTCCATGTGACAGTGACTCTGGATGTTCTTGTCACCTCCGTATTTCCACGGTCAAGGAAAGTATCTTGCCACTAGTGAGGGCTCGGTCAGTAGTGATTGAATCAATCATGAAGAAAACCAAAGACCATACCCATTGCCATCGAGT
>NW_006932338.1:3449-4501 GCF_000298275.1 Orycteropus afer afer
AAAGCAACTCACACGAAGTTTTTGGTTGCCCAGAGCGTGCACAAGTTATGTTTACACTTAGGGTATTAAGCGTGCAATAGTGTTATGAGAAAGCCTGAAATATTGGAGGAATGACCCAAAGTGACCCAGAGACATGGAATGAGCACACACTGTTGGAGAAATGGCTCCGATGGCCTTGCTCTGTGCAGGGTTGCCCCAAACCTTCAATTGGTAAGAAACACAGTATCTGAGCCTATCATACCCAGAGCCCAGAACTGGCCATCCTCAGAGGAAAGTGCTTTACCAGAACCTCACCAATGTTCAGGAAGCTCCAGTGATGCAGCAGTCGAAGCTCGGCTGCTAACCCAAAGGCCGGTAGTTCAAACCCACCAGCTGCTCCATGGGAGAATGATGAGGTAGTCTGCTTTGGTAAAGACTGACAGCCTTGGAAATCCCACAGGGGCGATTCTCCGCTGTCCTCCAGGGGTGCTGTTCTTGAAAATGAACCCGATGGCAGTGGGTTTTGCTTTGGGTGGGATCCTTATGGATTGCCAGGATTTCTCACGCAGCACTGCTGGGTGTGCTTGAGCTGTCGGCTTTTCGATTCTTAGTCAGGTATAAACTTTTTGTGCCACCCAGCTGACCTCGAGGAAGGAAACTATCCCAGTCCAGCCCCCATCAGCCTTCCTGTGTCGCCCAGTGGGCAAAGGCTAAGGTGTCCTGAGGAAGGGCCCAGAACAAAGCACAGCCCCGATCACGGGATCATTGTCTGTAGAAGGGGTTGGTGGTGGCACCTTCTGCCGAGGAGGGTCAAGATGTGCAGAATGTTAGAGTGGGGCCTGCCCATCCCAGTGTACACTGAGGTCGGCACTGTCAGCCCCACGCAAGGGCCGTCTGGTTGGCCCACGTCACATTCTGATTACGGTGCAGGAACGAGCAGCTCACATCTCCACAGGGAAATTCCAGTGGTAAATGGAGGCTGTCTCCTTTCTGTGTCTTTGGGGGCTGCCGCCCTAGGAATCCAGAGCATTGCATGCGGGGACAGAGAGCAGTGGGACACAGGAAGTATGACT
>NW_006932339.1:0-3008 GCF_000298275.1 Orycteropus afer afer
AAAAAAAAAAAAAATACTTAGCAAATACTAAAAAATAACAGTGAAGGAGATGATAACAGAATGCATAGGTAAAATGAACAGAAAATTATATGGAACAAATAAATCAGCAATGCCACACACATACACACAAAAAAAAAAACAACAACAAAATGACATCAATAAATTCATATTTGTCAGTAATCACATTGAATGTAAATGGATTAAATGTGCCACTCAAAAGATGGAGAGTTGGAGAATGGATAAGAAAACATGACCTGTCAATATGCTGACTACAAGAGACTCACTTTAGACACAAAGACAAAAATCAACTAAAAATTAAAGGTTGGAAAATGATGTACCAAGAAAATGGCAAACAAAGGGAGGAGAAGTGGTGACATTAATTTTTCATAATATAAACTTTAAAACAAAAACAAGCAAAAGAGACAAAGAAGGGCAATTTACATCAATTAAAGGATCACTTGAAAAAGAGGACATAACCATAAAAAAATATCTACTCACCAAATGAAAGAGCACCAAATACATAAAACATACTTTAATAGAATTGAAAAGACAAATAAATAACTATACAGCAGTAGTAAGAGGCTGTAATACACTACTTTCAACAAAAGATAGAAGAACTGAAAAGAACTCAACCAAGATCCAGAAGAACTAAGCAATATGATCAACTCTCTTGACCTTAAAGAGACATCAACAGAGCACTTCACTCAACAAAGCACAATATACACTCTTTCCTAGCACACAAGGAACATTCTCCAGGGTAGACCATATGTTAGGCCACAAAGCAAGCCTCGGTAAATTTAAACTTAAACTCGGTAAATTTGAAAACAAAAAATTTAAAAGAGTGAGGTAGAAAACATGAACAGACCCATAACAAATGAAGAAATTGAAAAAGTCATTAAAAAATTACCAACTAAAAAAATCCTGGCCTAAATGGTTTCACTGGAGAATTCTACCAATCATTCAAAGAAAAGCTGACATCAATTCTACTCAAACTATTCTAGAACACAGAAAAGGATGCAATCATCCCAAATTCATTTAATGAAGCAACCATAACCCTTATACCAAAACCAGGCAAAGACACCACTAGACAGGAAAACTACAGACCACTATCCTTCATAAATATAGATGTAAAAATCTTCAACAAAATCTTAGCCAATAGACTCCAACAATATACAAAAAAATAGTACATCATGATCAAGTGGAATTCATACCAGGTATGGAAGGATGGTTCAACACTAGAAAAAGAATCAACATAAACAATTACATAAGTAAATAAAGGAAAAGAATCACATGCTCATATCAATAGATGAAGAAAAGATATTTGAAAAAATCCAACATCCATTCCTGATAAAATGCTCAGAAAAAAAGGAATAGAAGAAAAAATCCTCAACATAATAAAAGGCATATATGCAAAACCAACAGCCAATATTAATATCAATGTAGAGAGACTGAAACTTTTCCCCTTGTGAAGATGAACCAGATAAGGAGGTCTTCTATCTGCACTTCTATTCAACATTGTATTGGAAATCCTAATCAGGACAATAAGGCAAGAAAGAGAAATCAAAGGCATCCAAATTGGTAAGGAATAAATAAAACTATCTTTATTTGCATATGATATGATTATATATATATATATATATATATATATATATATATATATATATATATATATATATATATATATATATATATATATATATATATATATTTATATTTATATTTATATTTATATTTATATTTATATATATATATAAAACCTAAGAGACTCAGCAAGAAAACTATTGGAACTTATTGCAAGATTTAGCATAGTGGCAGGATATGGGATAAACATACAAAATCACGTGGATTCCTCTACTCCAGCAAGCAGGTTTCTGAAAAGATTTGGGAATAAATCTTACTAGGAACACAAAAGACCTATACAAAGAAAACTACAAAACTACTTCAATAAACTGCAAGTTGTTGCTGTTACATGCTGTTGACTCAGCCCTGTCTCATAGCAACCCATCCTTGGGTTTCCAAGGCAGTATCACTAGGAAGTAGATTGTCCAGTCTTCCTTCCGAGGAGTGGCTGGTGGGTGGGCATACACCTTGCATATAGATAGGAAGATTTAACATTGATAAAATGTCAATACTACCCAAAGAAATCTATACATTCAATGCAATCCTGATCCAGATTCCATCAACATTCTTTAAATACATGGAAAAAAAAAAAACAATCACTAATTTTGTTATGGAAAGGAAAAAGACCTTGGATAAATAAGCACTGCTAAAGAAGAAGAACAAAGTATGAAGTCTCACACTATAAGATCTCAAAACCTACTTCACAAGCACAGTTGTCAAAACAGCCTCATATTGGTACAATGGCAGACACATACACATAGACCAGTGGAGCTGAATTGAGAACCCAGAAATAAATCCTTCAACCTATGGTCAGCTGATCTTTCACAAAGGGCTGAGATCCATTAAATGAGGAAGACCTTGGCTCTTTCACAAATGGTGCTGGCAAAACTGGATATCCATTTGAAGAAAAATGAAACAAGATTCATACCTCACAGCACATACAAAAACTAACTCCAGATGGATCAAAGGCTTAAATGTGAAACCTAGAACTATAAAGTTCATCAAGGGGAAAATGTAGGGGCCCTACTTTATGACATAAATAGACTCCTAAGCATAACTCAGGATGCACAAACAGCAGAAGATAAACTGCATGATTAGGACCTTCTGAAAATGAAATTCTTATGTGCATCAAAAGACTCCTCCAAAAGAGTGAAAAAGAACTTACAGAATGTGGGAAAAAAAAATTGGCTATGACATATGTGATAGTTGGAGCTGTGTGTCAACTTGGCTGGACCCCAGTTCTGTGTGGTTGTTCCCATGAAGGGATCAGATGACTGTGTTCTGAGTGGCCAGTCTGCCCAAGGGGAGTTTCCCTAGGGGTGTGGCCTGCTTCCAAGATATCCAAGGACATTCTGGGAAGAGCTGCATTCTTTGAGGGGTTGGAACAC
>NW_006932339.1:5147-5689 GCF_000298275.1 Orycteropus afer afer
ATTTTCCTAAGATAAATTTCTCTCTCTCTCTCTCTCTCTCTCTCTCTCTCTCTAGATATATATATACACTTTGCTGGTTTTTGTGTTTCTCTAGAGAACCCAATCTAACACAACATATAAGACAAAGGACTTACCTCTAAAATTTATAGACTACTCCAACACCTCACCATCAAAAAGACAAACAATCCAAGTGGCTCAAGACATGAAGAGATATTTCACCAAAAAAGTTATACAGGCAGCCAACAAACATGTAGAAATGTTCATGATCAGCATCCATTAGATAGCTGCAAATCCAAATAACTATGAGATATCATCTCACCCCAGTATTCACAGCAAAATTCAACGAGACAGAAAATAACAAATGCTGGCAAGGATGTGGAGAGACTGGGACTCTCTTACACAGCTGGTGAGACTGCAAAATGATACAACGACTGTGGAAAGCAGTATGGTGATTCCTTAAAAAGTTGGAAATAGAAATAATATTTGATGCAAGGATCCCATTACTAGGTATATATCTTTTTTTTTTTTTTTTTAGGATTTGG
>NW_006932340.1:0-713 GCF_000298275.1 Orycteropus afer afer
GCAGCCCTTCTTTCTCCCATGATTGTTCTCTCCAAGGAGTGTATCTACTTGAGGTAAATGTTCAACTCATATGCCTGTCTTTTGTTTGGCTGAAAGCCCCAGGTGTGGGTTCGATTCCAGACCCAAAGGGCAGCTAGGGGCCATAGTCTCAGTGGTTCCATCCGGCTCTATTGGACCAGCAAACCTGGTCCCCCCCTTTTTTTTTCCTCCAATGATTTTGAGTTTTGCTCCACATTGTTCTCCCTCTCTTTCAAGGATCTCCTACATAGATCCCATTTCAAGTGGAAGACAGTGGTAGCCAGGCACCATGCAGTTCTTCTGGTCTCATAGTCATATAGGCTGTAGATCGGATGGTGCACCAGTCACTAGGACTAATTGTTTCCATGAATTTTGGTTTTCTTCATTCTTCTTTGTTCTGGATGAGGAGAGACCTATTGTTGCATCTAGATGGCAGCTTGCTAGCTTTTAAGACCCCAGTCGCTACTTGCCAAGGGAGGAGGTGGAACAATGTTTTGTGTAGTATGTTATGCCAATTGAGCTGGATGACCCCTGCAACTATGGTCCCAAGCCCACAGCTTCAACTGCTCGGTCTCTCTGGGTAACTGGCTGTGACCAAGAAGTGACCACAACCTTGCCCCTTGTCAGCTCTACTATACACCTGGGAATTCTGATCATTCACATAAACTTGTAGGACAATTGTCTGCCAACCCTAT
>NW_006932340.1:3044-4345 GCF_000298275.1 Orycteropus afer afer
AAAAAAAAAACCTTACAGAGCAATTCTGCTCTAAAACACATGGGGTTAACATGAGTTGGAATTAATTTGATGGCAACTAACAACAACAACAAACTCTCTAAGGAAGAACTGAATGAAAACATAAGTATAAATTAATTCAGTTGAAAACAATAAAAATGATAAACACTAACCAGATGGCTGGTGGTTCAAACCCACCAGCCACTCCTTGGAAGGAGGATCTACTCCATAGTGATACTGCCTCAGAAACTACTTCCATAGTGATATTGCCTCAGAAACCCAGGGAGGGGTCGCTATGAGTTGGGGCTGACTCAATGGCACACAACAACAGCAACAACAAAGTTTCTTTTATTTCTGTTTTTAAATCAACACAAGGAAAATGGGCAAAACCCTCATAAAAGCAATCAGAGCAAGAAAAACAAATAACCATACACTCTGTTAGAAACGATTAAGGAAATGTTATCAAATAGTTATTTGTATATGTTTATACACACATATCAGAAAAACTTTCATGGCAGTCTATGTCAACAGATATAAATACATGGATGCAAGAATAATTTTATGGGACAATGTGAAAAACAATATTTGATGATAAGAGATGGAAAAAAATGAGAAAAATCTGATACAAATTGTGAAAAATATCTAAAAAGTAATAATTTGAAAGGTGTCACATTCATATGGCTTTAGGGATGTATTCTTTCAAATCATTGTAGTACATAAAATGTTTGTACCATGTGAAGTATTTGAGCACATAAAGGCAAGTACCCCTTTAAAAAAAAAATCTATAACTATAGAGAACTGCAGACTGATTTCTCTTGGAAAGAGAAATGCAAAATTCTAAACAAAAGATCAGTGCATGGCATCTAGTATATTAAAGGAATCATGTGCTATGATTAAGTAGATTTTGTTCCAAGAATCTAAAGATGGTTCATTAATAAAAAATATATCATGATAATCTATTATGTAACTCAGGAAAAATGCATGACTAGCTATTCATGATTAAAGTAAATTTATAAGTAAAATAGGACTAGGTGAATAGTTCTGTATGTACTAAAAATATATCTGACAAAAACACTCAGCATCATACAGATACTTAAAATGGCAATACTGGAGCCATTCTCATCACAAGGCAAGATTCTCTGCTATTACTGGTATATGACAATTGACTCAGTGTATAAAAGGTAGCATATCAAATGTTGTTGTTGTTGTAGTTATGTGCCGTCGAGTCGGCCCCGACTCATAGCGACCCCTCCTTGGGTTTCTGAGGCAGTATCACTACAGAAGTAGATTGCCCCATCTTCCTT
>NW_006932341.1:0-820 GCF_000298275.1 Orycteropus afer afer
GTTCCCTGTTTATAATCTTGTAAGCTTATTTTACTTTGGATATGTCCATAGCTGTGGTTTCTGGGTTACATCATCTCATGTATTAATCATCATTTGTTGTTTGCTATTTTTGATTCTCCATTCAAAGGTCTCGCTTTAGTATCTCTTGCAAGGTTGGTGTGGTTTTTAACAAATTCCCTTAATTTCTGCTTATCTGGAAATCTCCTAATTTCACCATCATAGCTGATGGACAGTTTTTCTGGGTATATAATTCTTGGTTGAAAATTTTTCTCTTTCAGGGTGCTATATATACCATCTCATTGCCTTCTTGCTTGCATGGTTTCTGTTGAGAAATCAGAGCTTATTCTTACTGGCTGACCTTTGTAAGTAAATTTTTGTTTTTCCCATGCTGCTTTGAGGATTCTTTCTTTGTCTTTGGTTTTAATGACTTTGATGATGATATGTCCTGGTGATTTTCTTTTGAGGTCTATCCTGTTTGCGGTTCATTGGACTTCCTGAATGAATATATTCTCATCTTTCATCATATCAGGAAGCTCTCTTCCAACAAATCTTGGACAATTTTCTCAGTGGCTTTATTTTTCTCTTCCTGTTCTGGAATTCCAATGACATGCAAGTTATTCCTTTTGATGGTATCCCACATGAACCTTAGGCTTTCTTTGTTTTGTTTTGATTTTTTTTTCTGATTGATCCCTTTCTAAAGAAGTATTCAGGTATTTGTCTTCAATCTCATTAATTCTGTCTTCTATTGCTTCAATTCTACTTCTTTGCCCTTTCAATGTGTTATCTATCTCTGAAAATTTAGTATTAATCTTCTGGATTT
>NW_006932341.1:2854-3375 GCF_000298275.1 Orycteropus afer afer
GGATATGGAAAAACCAATCACTAAGCTTATATTGAAAGGAAAGTTTTGGATAAACAAAGCACTATTGAAGAAGAACAGAGTAGGAGGTCTCACACTCCTGGATTCTAAAACCTACTATACAGCCACAATAGTCAAAACTGTCTGGTATTGGTACTACGACAGACACATAGATCAACTGAATAGAATTGAGAACCCAGAAATCTGTCATTAAACCAATACCAGGCAGTTTTGACTACTGTGGCTGTATAGTAGGTTTTGAGATCTGGTAGTGTGAGACCTCTTACTTTGTGGTTCTTCTTCAATAGTGCTTTGCTTCTCCGAGATCTCTTTCCTTTCCATATAAGGTTAGTGACTGATTTTTCCATATCTGTAAAGAATATTGATGAGATCTAGATTGGGATTGCATTGAATGTATAGATTGCTTTGGGTAGAACTGACATTTTCACAGTGTTCAACCTTCCTATCCACAAGCATGGGGTGTTCTTCCATTTATGTAGATCTCTTATGGTTTCTTGAAGTAG
>NW_006932342.1:0-1255 GCF_000298275.1 Orycteropus afer afer
GTTGCATTGTGGTAAACTGTGGTCAATGACATGAGACAAAGTATATGTGAACTGCTGTATGGAAAGTGAATTTGCTCTGTAAATCTTCACCCAAATAAAAAGAAATAAATTAAAAAAAAATTATAGCGAAAAAAAGAATTGCCACATTGAATGAGAAATAAGGGAACTAACTTTTACTGATCACCTATAAGGAGCCCTGGTGGTATAGTGGTTAGTGCTTTAGCTGCTAAATGAAAGGTTGCCAGTTCAAATTCACCTGCTGCTCCGCATGAGAAAAATGAGGCATCCTGTTTCTGGAAATGCTATGGGGCAGTTTTTCTCTGTCTGTGGGGTAACTAGGAGTCAGAATCGACTTGAGGGCAATGAGTTTGGTTTTGGTTATTAGGTGCATGCACTTTTAATTTTATCCTTGCACTGTCCTACAAACTAGGAAATAAAGACTTGTGTCTCAGAGGGAAAAAAAAAAAAAAGAAAAAAGAAAAGATAAACAAAACTGACAAATCATTGCCAAATTTAACTAAAAAAATAAAAAATAAAAGAAAGATGAAATGCAAATAACATGAGTATTAAATGAAATGGGTGACATCACAACAGAACCAACTAATATAAAAAGGATAACAGAATAATATAAAGAACTTTACTCCAACAAATTTGAAAACCTAGAAAACACAGATTTTTAGAAACACATGAACCTACTTAAACCAGTAGAAACTGAGGCAGAGATTTTTAACAGATTCATCAAAAAATAAGTAATTAAACAGGTCATAAAAACAACTCCTACCAAAAACAAGTCCTGGCCCAGACATCTTCATGAGAGAATTCTACCAAATATTCAGAGAAGACCTGACACAAATTCTACTCAAATACTCCAGAGCACAGAAAAGAATGGTTGTTGTTAAATGCTGTCAAGGATGTGGAGAGATTGGGACTCTGATACACTGCTGGTGGGACTGTAAATGGTACAACCACTGTGGAAAGCAGTATGGTGATTCCTTCAAAAGTTGGAACTAGAAATACCATTTGACCCAGCCTTTCCATTACTAAGTATATATCCTAAAGAAGTGAGAGCCATGACAAGAACAGATAGATATATGCACACCCATGTTCATAGGAGCACTATTTACAATAGCCAAAAGATGGAAACAACCTAGGCATCCATCAACTGAGGAATGGATAACCAAACTATGGTACATATACACAATGGAATACTATGCAACCCTAAAGAATAATGTAGAATCTGCAAAACACCACATAA
>NW_006932342.1:2736-3874 GCF_000298275.1 Orycteropus afer afer
AAGAGGGCATGGAGGGATGGACACAGGGAAGAAGTAATTATTGGGAAGAAGTGAGAGGGGAGCTGTTGCAAAAGAAAGAAAGAAAGAAAGAATGGTTTTTGTTGTTGCTGTTGTTATGTACTGTCAATTGGATCTGACTCATAGTGACCCCTCCTTGGGTTTCTGAGGCGGTATCACTACGGAAGCAGATTTCCCAACCTTCCTTCTGAGGAGTGGCTGGTGGGTTTGAACTGCCAGCCTTCTGGTTAGCTGGTTAGCAGTCAAGTGCCTTAGGCACTGTGCTACCAGAGCTCCCAGAAAAGGATGCTTTGTTTTAGAATCACCACAGTTATGTGTGCTTCATAAAAATCAATTTGGTAGTTTTCCATCCTTTTGGATGTATCTACATGTCTCTATGATGGGTCTCTCCTCATTCAGAGCAAAGAAGAATGAAGAAAACCAAAAATTCATGGATACAATCAGTCCTAGCAACTGGTACACCATCCAATCTGCAGCCTATACGACTATGAGACCAGAAGAACTAGACGGTGCCCAGCTACCAATGTCAACCACTTGAAAGGGAATGGAAGACTACCTTTTGGATGGAAGACTACCAAATTGATTTTAGGAAGCACACATAACTGTGGTTCCAAAACCAGGCAAAGAAACCACTAAAAAAAAATTACAGACTAATATCCCTCCCTTCACAGAAGCTCTGCTGGAGTAGTGGGTAAGGCATTTGGCTACTAACTAGAAGGTCAGTGATTCAAGCACAACAACTGCTACATAGTAGATGAGGCAATCTATTTCCATAAATATTTACAGCCTTGGGAAACCACTGGGGGTTGCTATGAGTCAGAATTGACTCGATGGCAGTGGGTAATATCCCTCATGAATATAGATGCAAAAATCTTCAATAAAATTTTAACCACTAGAAATCAACATTATATCCAAAATAATACACCATGAACAAGTAAGATTCTTATCAAGTATGCAAGGATATTCAACATTAGAAAAACAATTAGTATAATTCACACATAAATAAAAACAAACAAAAAGAAACTCAAGATCATATCAATCAATGCAGAAAAGGCATTTGATAAATCCAACACCCATTCCTGATTAAAAAAAAAAAAAAAATTTCAGAAAAATATGAATA
>NW_006932343.1:0-526 GCF_000298275.1 Orycteropus afer afer
TACAGAGCAAATTCACTTTCTATACAGCAGTTCACACATACTTTGTCTCATGTCATTGACCACAGTTTACCACAATGCAACAGCTCCCCTCCCACCTCTTCCCTATAGTTACCTCTTCCCAGTGTCCATCCCTCCATACTCTCCTGACCCCTGAGCTGTCTCCCTGTGCACAAGCAGCCCTTCCTTCTCCCATGATTGTTCTCTCCAGGGCGTGTGTCTACTTAAAGTAAATGTTTAACTCACATGCCTGTACTTTGTTTGGCTGGAAACCACAGGTGTGTGTTCAATTCCAGACCTGAAGGGCAGCTAGGAGCCATAGCCTTAGTGGTTCCATCACGCTCTATTGGACCAGCCAACCTGGTCACCATCATCTTTTTTTTTCTTTTTTTTTCACTACAAAAGATTTTGAGTTTTGTTCTACATTGTTCTCACTCTCTATCCAGGATCTCCTACATCCCTTCCAAGTGGATGACAGTGGTAGCTGGGCACCATCTAGTTCTTCTGGTCTCATAGTTGTATAGGTTGC
>NW_006932343.1:3086-3918 GCF_000298275.1 Orycteropus afer afer
ATTTCCTTATTTCTTTTTCAGCAATCTCTTTACTGGTGTAGAGGAATCCAACTGATTTTTGGATGTTGATCTTATATCCTGCCACGATGCTAAATTTCTCGATTAGTTCCAGTAGGTTTTTGACCGAGTCTCTTGGGTTTTCTAGGTATAGGATCATATCATCAGCAAATTGGGATAGTTTGACTTCTTCCTTACCAATTTGGATGCCTTTGAATTTCCTTTTTTACCTTATGGGCCTGGCTAGGACTTCCAGTACAATGTTGAATAGAAGTGGTGATAGCGGGCATCTTTGTCTGGTTCCTGTTCTCAAGAGGAATGGTTTCAGTCTGTCTCTATTGAGAGTAATGTTGGCTGTTGGTTTTGCATAAATGCCCTTTATTATGTTGAGGAATAGCACTTCTATTCTTATTTTGCTGAGAGTTTTGTTCAGAAATGGGTTTTGGATTTTATCAAATGCCTTTTCTGCATCAATTGATATGATCATGTGCTTCTTCTCCTTTGTTTTATTTATGTGGTGGAAGACGTTGATTGTTTTTCTAATGTTGAACCATCCCTGCATACCTAGTATGGACCCCACTTGGTCATGATGAATGATTTTCTTGATATGTTATTGCTAGGATTTTGTTGAAGATTTTTGCATCTATATTCATGAGGGATATTGGTCTGTAGTTTTCCTTTTGAGTGATGTCTTTCCTTGGTTTTGGTATTAGGGTTATGCTTGCTTCATAAAATGAGTTAGGGGGGATTCCATCCTTTTCTATGTTTTGGAATACTTTGAGTAGGATTGGTATCACCTCTTCTCTGAATGTTTTGTAGAATTTTCCAGTGAAAC
>NW_006932344.1:0-1369 GCF_000298275.1 Orycteropus afer afer
GATGTCCTTCTCCATGGACTGGTCCTTCCCAATAATATGTCCAAATCATTTGAGACCAAGTCTTGCCATCCTTGCTTCCAAGGAGCATTCGGCTGTATTTGGAAAGCATATTTGTTTTTCTGGCAGTCAATGGTATATTCAGTTTTCTTCATCAACACCATAATTCAAAGGCATCAATTCTTTTTTTAGATCTTAATCATTCATTGTCCAACTTTCACATGTGCAAGAGATGATTGAAAATGTCATGGCTTGTGTCAGATGCACCTAAGTTCTCAAGGTGGCATCTCTGCTATTCAACAGTGTAAATATATCTTTTGCAGTGGATTTGCCCAATGCAATATATTAGCTTTCTTGATCATGGATTTAAGTAAAATGAAAGTGTCTACATTTAGATGTTTACATCATCTAAATAAATAGCTGCTAATATTTTGGGGTAATATAACATATACAAAAATTCATGTGCCACATAAGGCCAAGAACTCTTATCTCTTTTTAAGTTACAGACAAACTACATATCTTCTTTTGAAAGTCTTATTGGGGGTGCTTTTGAATTTTTCAGATAATTTTACATCCCTTGTGCTTCTCAAGGAAACTTCACCATTGTTTTCATTTATTTATTTTTATTGTGCTTTTTGTACAAATTTACAGAACAAAATTTGTTTTACATTCAACAGTTTGTGTACATTTAATTTCATGCCCTGATTACCATCTCTGACTATAACAAACTCTCCTCCCCTCCCATCCCTGAGACTACCTCCTTCTTGTGCCCTTCTTATCTATGCACTACTCTCTGTCCAGCTTTCCCTGTAGGTGAATGCCACCCCTTTGCTGCCCGATGGCTGATTTCTCTAAGGGATGTATTTCCCTAGAGTAGGTAGGTGCATTGCGCTGAGGTAAGTGTTTTGCATATAGGTCTTTCTACTGTTGAGCTGAGAGCCAATCCATGGGAATGAGTTAAATTCTCACCCTGAAGGGTAATCTAGGGTCATAGTCATGGGAATTCTACCAGACTCTACCTGACCAGTAATTCTGCTCATTTTTTTTTTGAATTTTGTTCCACATTTTCCTCCCACTCCATCCAGGATTTCTAGTTTTAATGCCTTTCCGAGTGGTTGGCACTGGTAGGTGGGCACCATCTAATTCTTCTGGTCTTGGGGTCATCAAGGCTGAGGTCCTCATGGTCCATCTTATCCTTGGACTAATTGTTTTCAGGTGCCTTTGCTTTTCTTCACTCTTCTTTGATTCAGATGAAAGGAGACCAATAGTCACATCTTAGGTGGAAGCTTGAAAGCTTTTAAGACCCCAGTCACTACTCACCAAAGTACGTTGTAGAACAAGATTTTTATGTATTATATTGTGCCAATTGAGT
>NW_006932344.1:3682-4630 GCF_000298275.1 Orycteropus afer afer
TTTTTTTTTTTTTTTTTTTCTGCAAGTGGATATCCAATTTAGCCAGCACCACTATCTGTCTCCCATTTAATGGGTTTTAGTCCTTGGTCAAAGATCAGCTGTCCATAGATGGATGGGTCTATTTCTGTGTTTTTAATTCTGTTCCACTCATCTATCTGTTAATCACTGTACTGATACTACCTTTTTGTTGATATAAAGGCATGCAACTGATTTTTTTTTTTTTTTTCTGGTCTTTTGGGTTTCCTATGTATAGGATCTTGTCATCTGCAAATAGAGATCATGTTACTTCTTGTTTGCCAATTTAGATGCCTTTTATTTCTCTTTCTTGCCTTATTACCCTGGCTAGGAATTCTAATACAATGTTAAAAAGAAGTGGTGATAGAGGGTGTCCTTGTCTGGTTCCCGTTTGCAAGGGCAATGCTTTGAGTCTTTCTCCGTTAACAATGTTACCTGTTGGCTTTGCATATATGACCATTATTATGTTGAGGATTTTTCTCTTCTATCCCTATTTTGCTGAGAGTTCTGAACAAGAATGGGTGTTATCAAATGCCTTTTCTGAGTGGATTATATGATCATATGGTTCTTTTCTTTTCTTTTGTTTATGTGATGGATTACATTGGTTGTTTTTCCAATGTTGAACCATCCCTGCATAACAGGTATGAATCCCATTTGGTCAGGATTTTTTTTTTTTTAATATGTTGTTGGATTCTGTCGGCTAGGATTGTGTTGAATATTTTTGCGTCTGTATTCATGAGGATTATTGGTCTGTAGTTTTCCTTTTGAATGATGTCTTTACCTGGTTTTTGTATCAAGGTTATGCTTGCTTCATAAAATGAATTTGGGAGTATTCTATCTTTTCCTATGTCCTGGAATAGTTTGAGTACCATAGGTGTCAACTCTTTCCTGAATGTTTGGTAAAATTCTCCAGTGAAGCCATCTAGACCAGGA
>NW_006932345.1:0-957 GCF_000298275.1 Orycteropus afer afer
AGGCGTACTGTCTTCCTAAAAGTGGTACTTATTTGTGACTCTACCACAACAAATTCATCTGAACCTAGCACTCAAACAATGTGCCTGTAAAAACCAATTCTTAAGCATGAGTTCGAAATTCACAGCAAAGAAGTTCAGAATCTTGATTTCTAGTTTCTTCTGATCAATTATGCAAAGAGACTTGATACATTACTATGGAAACAAGGAAATCTTTTAAAGCAGAATGTGTTTTAAAACTATACTCAAAATTCCTTTAAATGTACTAATTTTCTGAGATACAATACAGACATGGAATCTTATTTTAAAATTATACAACTAAAAGCCACAGTAATTTATAATAATTTATGATTCTGATCTATTGAGATGGTTTCTACTAAAGAAGGAAAATATGTTTTAAAGATACTCTTAAATATGCATTATTACAAAACTCAGAATTTTGACAACATTCCTTGATCATTTTTGAAGTTTCTGTTATATATGCATGGCATATAGCAACAACAACATTGTACAAATCAGGGTTTCCAAATTGTTAAAGCAAGGATTCAGTCAAGTTGTCCCCTAATTTATCAGTCCAGAGCTCTCTCAAATGAATAAATAAATAAGTAAATAAGCTTCTTTCAGGAAAGGAAGAGATGTATTGAAAGAGCAAGGTTGCACTCAATTAGGTTGTAGTGGTTAAGTTTGTCGTCAACTTGGCTGGGCCTAGTTGAGTGGCTGGGTAGCTGGTGGTATTTATTCCCCATGGTGAGATTGGTAATTAATTTTGGGTATGTAGTCTGCTTCCTGTATATAAGAAATAGCTCTGGGAATGGTCCCCAACTTTTGGCACACTTGAACCCTGCATGTAGCCATGTCATTGCTCAGCAGCCTGTCATGCTCTGCCAACCTTGGGACTTTCAATGGACTTGAATTAATGGCCTGCCATGTGGTTTGGTAACATTAGGACTGTGCCTTTTT
>NW_006932345.1:2462-3565 GCF_000298275.1 Orycteropus afer afer
ATTGTAAAAGGGGAGGAAAGCACAGCAGTTACCTCTACACTGATTCTGAGGTTTTGTCACATTTTCAAGATAAAAAACTAGAATCCCAGGTAGATATCATACTGGTTAAACCAGTGAAGACTAGACAAAGGAGTATTTCAAGAGATAAAGGGGAGCTGTCACATTATGATAAAGAACTCATCTGGTCAATACTACACACAACACTCACTGCTGTCGAGTTGATTTGGCTCACAGCGACCCCTCCTTGCTTTTCCTAGGCAGTGTCTCTACAGAAGTAGATTGCCAAATCTTCCTTCTGAGGAGTGGCTGGTGGGTTTGAACTGCCAGCCTTCTGGTTAGCAGTCAAATGCCTTTGGCACTATGTCATCACGGCTAGGGTTAGGTGGACCTTAGTCATCCGGGAGAAATCTTTGTTCTTCAGCACTTGGAAGAAGTCTTTTGCAGTAGATTCGCCCAATGCAATGTGTCTGATGTTTTGATGGCTGCTTTCATTGATGTTGATTGTAGAACCAAGTAATATGAAATCCTTGACAACTTCAAACTTTTCTCCATTTATTGTAATTCTGCTTATCAGTCCAGTTGTGAGGATTTTTGTTTTCTTTATATGGAGGTGTAATCCATACTGCAGAATGTAGTCTTCAGTCTTCATCAGTAAATTCTTCAAATCATCCTCACTTTCAGCAAGCAAAGTAGTGTCATCTCAATATCACAGGTTGTTAATGAACCTTCCTCTAATCCTGATGTCTCTTTCTTCTTCATAAAGACCAGCATCTTGGATTATTTGCTCACTAAACAGATTGAATAAATATAGTGAAGTGATACAACCCTGACACACTCCATTTCTGATTTTTTAACCATGCAGTATCCCCTTGTCTGGTCACATGACAGCTTCCTGATTTATATATAGGTTTCCCATTAGTACAATTAAGTGTTTAGGAGTTCCCATTCTTCTCAATATTATCCATAATTTGTTATGATCCACACAACTGAATGTTTTTGCATAGTCAATAAAACACAAATGAACATCTTTCTGGTACTCTTTGCTTTCTTTCATCCAAGATCCATCTGACATCAGCAAAGATATCCCTCATTCCACATCCTCT
>NW_006932346.1:0-437 GCF_000298275.1 Orycteropus afer afer
GCAAAATTGTCCCTCAAATATGAGGGTGAAATTAGGAGATTTTCAGACAAGCAGAAACTAAAGGAATTTGTTAAACCCAGACCAACCTTACAAGAGATGCTAAAGGGAGTCCTTTGAACAGCAAACCAAAAATGACAAATAACAACCGACCATTAATACACAAGAGGACATAACCCAGAAACCACAGCTATGGACATATCCAAAGTAAAATGAGTTTACAAGATTGTAAACAGGGAATCAGAGACATCAATTGGCGAGAGAGGACAACTACAAATAAAAAGAGGGAAAAGACTCTGTAGTTACAGAATTTCTAAATGGTGAGGAAGTTAAGAGAGTTGCAAGACAGAATGGACTCTTCTAAGCTTGGGAATAAAATTATAAATCATAGGGTAACCTCAAAGAAAAATGATAAACCTTCACATCACAATAAAAAAGAG
>NW_006932346.1:2444-3650 GCF_000298275.1 Orycteropus afer afer
ATAAAGGGCATCTATGCAAAACCAACAGCCAACATTATTCTCAATGGAGAGAGACTGAAACAATTCCTCTTGAGAACAGGAACCAGACAAGGATGCCCACTATCACCACTTCTATTCAACATTGTACTGGAAGTCCTAGCCAGGACCATAAGGCAAGAAAAGGAAATCAAAGACATTCAAATTGGTAAGGAAGCAATCAAACTATCCCTATTTGCTGATGATATGATCCCATACCTAGAAAACCCAAGAGACTCAGTCAAAAATCTACTGAAACTAATGGCGAGATTTAGCATCATGGCAAGATATAAGACCGTATCAATTGATATGATCATGTGGTTCTTCTCCTTTGTTTTATTCCTCTACACCTTCAATGAGATTGTTGAAAAAGAAATAAGGAAATCAATACCATTTACAATAGCTACCAAAAAAATTAAATACTTTGGAATCAATCTTACCATGGACACAAAAGACCTAGACAAAGAAAACTATAAAAAAACTACCTCAAGAAACCATAACAGATCTA
This sequence comes from Orycteropus afer afer, assembly GCF_000298275.1. Lineage (NCBI taxonomy): Eukaryota > Metazoa > Chordata > Mammalia > Tubulidentata > Orycteropodidae > Orycteropus > Orycteropus afer. The sequence continues at coordinate 2,968 of NW_006932346.1, forward strand.
TATAAATGGAAGAACATCCCATGCTCATGGATAGGAAGATTGTACGTTGTGAAAATGTAAGTTCTAACCAAAGCAATCTATACATTCAATGCAATCCCAATCCAGATCCCATCAACATTCCTTAGGGATATGGAAAAACCAATGAGTAACTTTATATGGAAAGGAAAGGGACCTCGGATAAGCAAAGCACTATTGAAGAAAACAAACAAAGTAGGAGGTCTCACACTGCCAGATCTCAAAATCTACTTTACAGCCACAGTAGTCAAAACTGCCTGGTATCGGTTTAATGACAGATACATAGACCAATGAAATAGAATCGAGAACCCAGAAATAGATCCATTGACCTATACTCAGCTGATCTTTGACAAAGGGATGAAATCCATTAAATGGGGAAGAGAATGTTTGTTTAATAAATGGTGCTGGCAAAACTGGAAAGCCATTTGCAGAAAAATGAAATAAGATCTGTACCTCACACCATACACAAAAACAAACTCCAGATGGATCAAAGACTGAAATGTGAAAACCAAAACTGTAGAGTTCTGCAAGGAAAAACTAAGGGCAAATTTAGGGGCCCTAATATATGGCTCTGGTAGCATAGTGGCTAAGGCACTTGACTGCTAACCAGAGGCAGGCGGTTCAAACCCACCAGCCACTCCTCGGAAGGAAGGTTGGGCAATCCTACT
>NW_006932347.1:0-2375 GCF_000298275.1 Orycteropus afer afer
AAGGAATGTGTGTTGGGTGAGATCAAGAAGCAGGAAAGTGATGGGAGGTGAAGAGGCGGGAAAGGGCTGGAGAACTCCCAGGTGCAGGTGAAAGGAGTCAGGAGGGTCAGGAGGTAGCACTGGTGTTGTGAGTTATGAGATAGAGGGAAAAGTGATGAGACCCTCTGTAATGAGAGAGAAGGCAATAGGGAGATGGATGACAAGGCGTGGGTAATGAGAGTCCACAACAAGCTTTTATATACCTAACCCCTGCGGAAACCTATGTCTCAGAGGCTATGCTGCTCCAACAGGTTGTAGTTAAGTGGCCGAGAGACCATAGTTGACTTGTCCAGGGTGATAAAGTGGTGAAGACGGAGGATCCATGTGTGAAGCCATCTCCGTGTGCTGAAAGCTGTGGACCTGGCTGAACCCAGGCCTTCTCTGGCTCCTGTGGACTGGGGTGGATTGCGGTCACTGTGTCCGGGTATGGATGTGATGCTGGCAGAACTGCGAATTTGGCAACCCAGAGAGATTTTTAGCGTTGATTTCCATCAGAAGAGGGCACAAGTCAGGTATGCAGGCTACGATGTCATTTCCTTGACAATGGAGACAAATAGAACTTGGAACACAGGTCACCGGGTAACCAGGTGCTGGTGGCTCACAGCCTGGCTCATTTCACTGAAGGCACTTGGTGAACCACCATGTATCCCTGTTTTCTCTGGAATTCACGAATTGGACCCTTTGAAGTTGATTCAGAAGACGGCTCCACCTTCACCCCTGAAGACTGTGGCCACCATGTGCCAGAAGGAAGTTGAAGGTACCACGAGGTGTCCAGAGTCATTGTGAACCAGGCCAGGCCACCACTCTGATCCCTCCTAGGCATCCCCAAACCAGTCCTTGTGGCTACACTTGACCTTGTCCTCGTGGGACATCAGTTGAGATATCGGGAGGAAGGGAGGAAAGAAGTGATGAGGCCTAATGTTGTGACGATGAGGCAGGATCACCTTGGGATTAACAGAGGGGATCGGGAAGAAAGGTGCCACGTGATCGATGAACATTTTGTAGGGGCAGGTGCTGATGAAGATGATGGCAGTGGTGCTGTCTCCTAGCTAGTAGTTGTTGAGGGAATTCTGTGGCTACATCTTCATGATGTCTCCCCATCATCGGTTCCTTCTGCTGGTCATGACCAGGACCTTGCAACTGACTGGGAGTAGTCGATCCATTTGGGAGTATTGTGTATTGAGCATCAGGTTGTGAACCAAGTAAGAATCTGATTCAAAGCTCTATTCCAGCCGACGTGGTCACCTAGGATGCTGGACCTAAGTTTCTACCAGAGGTTCCAATTGACTCCCACACTTCAGGGTAGGGGCTATCTTAGGCTGAGTTGTCACCTTCACTGGGAGTTTTTGGCCACCATAACCAGCCACTGCAGCTCAGCCCTCTGTTAGTGACTGGCCCTGGATGACCCTGGTTTATCAGGTGTCAGAGGTAGACATATTGAGCCTTTGTCCCAGGACCTCCTCCTCTCTGATTAAGCTCTCCCCTGCCCTGTGCACTTTGAGATAGGAGAGAACTGGTAGAATGTGTTTAGCCACGATTGAGTGGACTCTTCGAGTTTTGTATTTTCCGTCCTTTGGCTATAATGATCATTTCCTCCCAGTTGGTCTTTCCTTTCCAGCTGTGCATCTAAGAGAGTGCACCCTTTCCTGCTCCTGAAAAGGCCATGTGGGAAGTGTTCTGAGAACCGCAAGGGGAGGCCTCAAACTCAAAGGGCTCTAGATACCTCCAGAGATGGCGACTGCTCACTCTATCGGCAGGACTTCAGACAGCAGATAGACAAGGAGCTTTGGGCGGTAGTCATGCCTCCTTCTGCCCTGTGGAAGAGTTCACAAAGGGTCAGCCCAGGCATTGGGTGAGTGCATGTTCGGAGAGGTCTCAAATCGCAGCAACCCCAGGTGGACAGAGAGTGTCCTGGGTCACAGGCAACTCCCTGGAGACCCCACTGAGACCCATCCTAGGTTTTTCTCCCTTTAAGGACCCTCTTCCAACCCTTATGAATCCTCTCTCGAAACCCTTTCCTGTACTGACTCCCCACTCCAGCTTTGGCCCCGTTCCATTTGTTTCTTCCAATACTTCCTTAACTATCAGAGGGGAAGCCATTTGGACGTCTTTCCCTTTTGGTTCAACATTGCCTGCTCTTTCATTTGGCCTACACTCTTTAGTGCTTTCACTCTGGATGCTAGATGTCTCATCTGGCAGTTGGCTTGAAAGTCCATTCACACTTGTGACCAGACGCACACATCGTGACCTGTGACGTGAACACCATTTTTATTCTCCAGGGGCCAATGTTGATATTCTGATGTATCTCATTCACAGAGCCTTGGTGGCAGGTGGTT
>NW_006932347.1:2770-3557 GCF_000298275.1 Orycteropus afer afer
GCTGCCAGCAGTTGCCTTTCATAGGAGATGCCTCTAGCTCATGTGGACCTGGAACAGGAGGGAGAACTGAAGCCCACGATCGAGAAGCCTTCGCCCAGTCCCTAGCTAGCACTTTCAACTTGGACTACTGCTTGTCTCAAAGATTGTGAGAGGACAGATTCCTGTTTGTCAAAACATTGCCTTTTGGTATTTGTCTTAGAGCAGCCTTACAGAACCAATACACTGCTCAAGAGGCCGAGGCAGTGGCAGAGGCAGCCCCAGCACCTCCTTCAGCATTCCTGTGAACTACCCTGAACTTGAGCACATGGCGTGCCTTTCCCTGAACTGAGAGGGGAGCTATGAGTCTTGTCTCACGATATCTGGTTTGTCATTGACTGTGCATTTACTTCAAGTGCAGCTTACGTTGACTTTTCTGTTTTATGTTTCCTTGAGTGTTGAGTCCAATATTGGGTTTGGATCTCACATACAATGAGTTCCCTTGTTTGATTGATTGTCAACTATACCGTTTGTTGCCTTTAACTACCATCAGAATGTTGGCAGCCAGTGGGAGGTCTACTAGCAGAGCAAGGACATCGGGCCAGACAGAACCTTGGTAGTCAAAAATATCCCTCTCTCCCCTATGCCACTTGCAGCCCCGGTATACCCATACCTCACTGTGTGTTTGGGTGGATGTATGCACTGTGGATTTTTCATTTAAATGGCAACTTATTGTACATGACTTTTAGTGTCTGTCACCTGTCAATTAGTCATTGATATTTTTGATGCTCATCAATGTGAACCATGTGTT
>NW_006932348.1:0-3770 GCF_000298275.1 Orycteropus afer afer
TAGCAGTTGCCAATGATTTCATTTTACTTGGATCCACAATTAACAGAGATGTAAGCAACAGTCAAGAAACCAGACATCGTATTGCACTGGGCAAATCTGCATAAAACCTTTTTAAAGTGTTAAGGAGCAAAGATGTCACTGAAGACTAAGATGTGCCTAACTCAAGCAATGGTATTTTCAATCACCCCATATGCATGTGAAAGCTGAACAGTGAATAAGAAAGACTAAAGAAGAATTGTTGCCTTTGAATTGTGGTATTGGTAAAGAATAGTGAAAATACCATGGATTGCCAGAAGAATAAACAAATCTGTCCTGGAGGAAGTATAGCTGGAATGCTCCTTGGATGTGAGAATGGGCAGATTTTGTCTCACCTACTTTGGTTATGCGGTCAGAAGTTACAAGTCCATGAAGAGGGATATCATGCTTGGGAAACTAGAGGGTCAGAGAGAAAGAGCAAGATCCTTGATGAGATGGATTGACAAAGTGGTTGCAATGATGGGCTCAAGCATAGCAGGGATTGCAAGGACGGTGGAGGACTGAGCAGTGTTTCCTTCTATTGGACATAGGGTCACTAAGAGTCAGAATTGACTCAGCGGCACCTAACAACAGCAGTATTCCATTGTTTGCATGTACCATAGTTTGTTTATCCATTCATCCATTGATGAGCACTTAGGTTGTTTCCATCTCTGTGCTATTGTGCATAGTCCTATAATAAACATGGGTGTGTGTGTGTGTGTGTGTGTGTGTGTGTGTGTGTGTGTATATTAGTCCTAGCCTCATTTCTTTAGCATATATACCTAGTAGTCTAGTAGTGGTATTACTGGATTAAATGGTATTCTTATTTCCAAATTTTCAAAGAGGGGCCATGCCATTTTCCACAGTGGTTGCACCATTTTACAGTCCCACCAGCATTGTATGAGAGTTCCAGCTTCTCCACACCCTAGTCAGCATTTATTGTTTTCTGTCTTTTCTCTAATTGAACTTTGCTGTAATTGTTTGGGTGGAATGACATCTCACTGTTGTTTAGATTTACATCTCTCTAATGGATAATGGTCATGAGCATTTCTTCATGTGTTTTTTGGCCACATGAATGTTTTCTTTAGTGAAATGTCTGTTCATGTCCAATGGCTATTATTTATTTATTGATTTTTAAATTGTGCTGTAGGTGCAAATTTACAGAGCAGAATTTGTTTTACATTCAACATTTAATGTACATTTGGTTTCACTCCCTAATCACCATCCCCAACCATTCTCCTCCTCTCCCTTCCCAGATCCCACCCCCAGGCCCTTCTCAGTCACATACTCCTGTCTGTTCAGTTTTTCCTCTATGTGAATCATGTAAATGTTGCCTCTCTGGTGCCCTATGGCTGATTGCTCCAAGGGATGTATCTCCATAGAGTAAGTGGGAGCATCACCCTGGGTGAGTGTTCTGCATGTAAATCTTATTTACTGTTGGGCTGAGAACCAGTCCTTGGGAGTGAGTTTTATCTCAGGCCCAAAGTGTATCTCAGGGCCATAGTCTTGGAGGTCCCACAAGACTCCATCCGACCAGTAATTTTGGTCATTGTTGTGTTTTTGGATTTTGTTCCACATTTTTCCTCCCACTCTACCCAGGATTTCCAGTTTTGATTCCTTGGTAGCATTAGTAGCCAGGCACCATCTAGTTCTTCTGGTCTCGAGGGCCATCTTGTCCTAGGGCTGATTGTTTCCAAATACCCTTGGTTTTCTTCATTTTTCTTCACTTCTGATGATAGGAAACCATTAGCTACATCTTAGATGGCCACTCAAAAGCTTTTAAGACCCCAGTCACTACTCATCAAAGTAGGTTGTGGAACAAATTTTTATGTATTTTGTTGTGCCAATTGAGTCTGGTGTCCTCCAATACTATGCTCCTGAGCCAACAGATCCAGTGGATCTCTCTCCCATGGTGTCTGGCTGTCTATGAGGCATTGCTCTATATCTATTCTATTGCTTTTGTAATGATTGTATTTTGTATCACTAGTATCTGTGCAAGATTAGCCTCAGCTGAATCTGTCATTGGTCTAGATTATATTCCTTTTCACTGACCCCCATCTGGTCTTCTCAGTTGTCTATGTATTTATCTGTAGCCTGGTGTTTGGTATTAATAGTAATGTAGTGTTATGGGTATACTGAATTAACCTCTGTCGTCTGTATCTTTTGTGCAGAATTCGATGTTCTCCCTTTCCGGAACGTTATCATGCTGATCACAGACACTTTCATACCCTTCCTCCCCTAACCTAACTCAGAATGTGGTTCCCAACTAGTCCAAAATTATGACCTCTTGTTCCCTCCCATCCCCGGTAACCTACAAAGTGAGTTCCCTTCCCTGAGCAAACCCTTCTTTGACTTCTTACAGTAATGGGTTCACTTATTTCAGCTGAAATAAGTCAGTTGCAGAAGGATATTTGTCCTTCTGCAACTGACTTATTTCACTCAGCATAATGTCCTCCAGGTTCATCCAAGTTGTGAGATGATTCGCGTATTCTTCCTTGTTCTTTAATGTAGCATAGTATTCCATTGTGTGAATGGACCATAGTTTGGTTATCCATTCATCTGCTGATGGGCATTTAGGTTGTTTCCATCACTTTGCTGTAGTGAATTGAGCTTCAGTGAACATGGGTGTGCATATGTCTGTTCATGTCCTGTCTCTCACCCCTTTAGGATATATTCCTAGTAATGGGATTGCTGGTTCAAATAGTGTTTCTATTTTCAGTTTTTTAAGGAAATGCCATACCATATCCCACAATGGTTGTACCATTTTACAGTCCTTATCAGTAATGTATGAGATTTCCAATCTCTCCACAGCCTCGCCAGCATTTGTTATTTTCTGTCCTGTTGAACTTAGCTACTATTGTTGGGGCGAGATGATATCTCATCGTTGTTTTGATTTGCATCTCTCTAATGGCTAATGATCGTGAGCAATTCCTCATGTGTTTGTTGGCCACCAGTACATTATCTTTAGTGAAGTGTCTGTTCATATCCCTTACCCATTTTTGAATTGGATAGTTTGTCTTTTTGGCATTGAGGTGTTGAAGTTTTCCATAAATTTTGGAGATAAGTCTTTTGTTTGATATGTCATAGGCAAATATTTTCTCCCAAACTGTAGGTTCTCTTTTTACCCTTTTGGTGAAGTCTTTCAATGCACATAAGAATGCAATTTTTAAAAGGTCCTGGTCATTGAGCTTCTCTTCCACCTCCTGTGCATCCGGGGTTATGCTTGATAGTCTATTTATGCCATAATTTAGGGCCCCAAGATTTGTACCTATTTTCTCTTTGATGAACTTTATAATTTTGGGTTTTATATTTAAGTCTTCGGTCCAACTTGAATTTGTTTTTGTGTATAGGGCAAGGTATGGGTCTTCTTTCATTTTTCTGCAAGTGGATATCCAATTTTTCCAGAACCAATTGTTAAAGGGGCTATCTCTTCCTCACTTAATGAATTTTGGTCCTTTATCACAGATCAACTGTCCAAAGATTGATGGGTCTATTTCTGGTTTTTTTTTTTTTTTTTTTTTATTCTGTTCCATTGATCCATCTGTCTATCATTGTATCAATACCACACTGTTTTGACTCTGTGACTGTATAGTAGGTTTTGAGATCTGATAATGTGAGTCCTCCCACTTTTTTCTTCTTCTTCAGTACTGCTCTGCTTATCTGAAGTCTCTTTCCATTCCATATGGAGTTAGTAATTGGATTTTCCATATCCTTCAAACATTTTGTAGGTATCTGGATCAAGGTTGTATTTAATG
>NW_006932349.1:0-525 GCF_000298275.1 Orycteropus afer afer
TGGGTATTCCATCAATTCCCAGAGCCTTGTTCTTCACCAATTTTTTCATTGCAGCTTCGACTTCCTCCTTCGGTACCATTGGTTCTAGATCATATGCCACCTACTGAAATGGATGAAGATCAACCAGTTATTTTTGGTATAGTGACTCTCTGTATTCTCTCCATCTCCTTTTGATGTTTCCTGCATCATTCAATATTTTGCCCATAGAATCTTTCAATATTGCAACTCGAGGCTTACATATTTTCCTCAGTTCTTGCGCCTTGAGAAATGCCAAGCATGTTCTTCCCTTTTGGTTTACTAACTCCAAGTCTTTGCACATTTCATTATAGTAATTGGCTTTGTCTTCTCGAGCTCCTCTTTCAAATCTTCTGTTCAACCCTTCTATCTTGTCATTTCTTCCATTTGCTTTAGTTACTCTCCTCTCATGGGAAAGTTTCAGAGTCTCTTCTGTCATCCATTTTGGTCTTCTCTTCTTTTCTTGTCTTTTTAGTGACCTCTTGCTTTCTTCATGGATGATGTTCTTGA
>NW_006932349.1:2155-3605 GCF_000298275.1 Orycteropus afer afer
CTAAAGAAAAAGTAGGCAGCTTTACACAACCTAATCTCAAAACTAATCATACAGCCACATGAATCAAAACAGCCTGGTACTGGCATTATGACAGACATATGGACCAATGAAATAGAATTGAGAACTTGGAGGTAAGTCTATCCATTTGTGGACAGGTGGTCTTTAGCAAAGGACTAAAACCCATTAAATGGGGGAAGACATAGTCTTTAACAAACAAGCAAACAAAAAAATAGTGCTGGCAAATTATGTATCAGTTTGCAGAAAAATGAAACAAGATCCATATCTCTCACAATATATGAAAAGTTATGATGGATCAAATACCTAAATTTAAAACATAAAACTATAAATATAATCAAAGAAAAAAACAGGGGCAAACTTAAGTGCCCTTGTACATGGCATACATATACTAGGAAAAAAATCTAAAAATGGAAATGGCAGAACACAAACTCGACAGCTGGGACTTCCTAAAAATTAAACATTTATGTGCATCAAAACAAGTTCACCAAAAGAGTAAAATAAGAACCTACAGACTGGGGGAAAAAATTTGGCAATGACATTGGACAAAAGTCTAATCTCTGAAAAGAAATTTATAGAAGACATCAACTCTTCAACAACAAAAAATAAGCAACCCTATTAAAAAATGGGCAGAGAATATGAATAGACACTTTACCAAAGAACACATTCAAGTGGCCAACAAACACATGAAGAAATGCTTGTGATCATTACCCATTAGAGAAATGCATATCAAAACAATAAGATGTCATCTCACCCCAGCATTAATAGCAAAGTTGAAAAAAAGAACAGAAAACAACAAATTCTGGTGGGAGTATGGAGAGATTGGAATCCTTATACTCTGCTTGTAGGATTATAAAATGGTGCTCCCACTGTGGAAAACGGTATGGCACTTCCTTAAAAAAAATAGAAATAGAAATACCATATGGTTCAGCAACCCCACTACTAGGTATATATCCTAGAGAAATAAGAGCCATGATATGAACATGTTCATTGTAGCAACAATAGCAATAGTTATAGTAGCAAAAAGATAGAAACAACCTAAGTGCCCACCAGTGGATAAATGGATAAAGGAACTATGGTACATACATACAGTGTAATGCTACACAACATTAAAGAATAACGACTAATCTTTGAAAGACCTCATGACATGGATGAATCCAGAGGATATTATCCACCATTCATCTGTCAGCTTGTGGTACTAGTGTGGTTTGCATGTTGCTGTGATGCTGGAAGCTATGCCACTGGTGTTTCAAATACCAGTAGGGTTGCCCACAGTAGACAGTTTTCAGTGGAGCTTCTAGAATAAGACTGACTAGGAAGAAGAATAGGAGCTCTGGTAGCATAGTGTCTAAGGCACTTGACTGCTAACCAGAAGGCTGGCAGTTCAAACCCACCAGCCACTCCTCAGAAGGAAGATTGGGCAATCTACTTCCAT
>NW_006932350.1:0-3641 GCF_000298275.1 Orycteropus afer afer
TTTTTATCATTGGCCTGTTGGTGGAGAAGGAGGTAGTGGCTCTCTCTCAGTAAGTGAAGTTGCAGGAGGTGTGGGTGTAGTTGTGTCTTATGGGGGATACTGGTCTTTAGTTTTCCTTTTTAGTTATGTCTTTGCCTAATTTTGGTATTAAGGCAATACTTGCTTCATATAATGAATTTGGGAGGATTCCAGCCTTTTCAATGTTTTGGTATAGTTTGATTAGGATTGGTGTCAGTTCTTCTCTGAATATTCGGTAGAATTCTCCAGTGAAACCCTCTGGGCCAGAATTTTTTTGGTTGGTAATTTTTTTTATGACCTGTTCAATTTCTTCTTTTGTTATGGATCTGTTCAAATCTTCCACCTCAATCTGTGTTAGTTTATGTAAGTAGTATGTTTCTAGAAATCTCTCTATTTCTTCTAGATTTTCAAATTTGTTGGAATATAGTTCTTCATAGTATCCTGATATTATCCTTTTAATTTCTGTTGATTCTGTTGTGACATCACCCAATTCAGTTATTTTTTGTGTTATTTGTATTCTCTCCCTCTTTTCTTTGTTAAATTTGCCAGTGTTTTCTCAATTTTAGTAATCTTCAAAAAAAAAAAAAAAAAAACAAACTTCTAATCTTGCTGATTTTTTTCCATTGTCTATTTTATATTCATTTATTGATGCTTGAATCTTTATTATTTCTATTCTTCTGGTGACTGTAGGTTATTTTTGCTGTTTTTTTTCTAATTGTTGGAGATGTTGAGTAAGGCATTTATTCATCTCTTCTTTTTGATGTGTACATTTATTGCTATATATTGGCATCTAATCACTGCTTTTGCTGTGTCCCAAAGATTTAGGTATGAGGTGTTTTCATTCTCATTTGATTCAAGGAATTCTTTTATTTAATTTTTAATTTTTTCTATTGCCCAGTGGTTTTTCCATTGATCTTCCTGTTGTTGATTTTTAGTTTTATATCATTGTAATCTGAAAAGACGCTTTGTAGTATTTCAATATTTTTGTATTTATTAAAGCTTGTTTTGTGGCCTAATATATGGTCTATCCTGGGGAATATTCCAAGGGCACTGGAAAATAATGTATATTGTGCAGTTGCCAGGTGAAGTGCTCTGTAAATGTCAATTAAGTGAAGTTGGTGAAGTGTATTGTTTAGTTCTTCTGAGTTTTTTGAGTTTCTTTCCAGTTGTTCTATGTTTGATTGAAAATGGTGTATTAAAGTCTCCTACTATGACTGTGAGTCCTCTATTCATCTTTTCAATTCTTTTAAAGTCTGATATTTATGTATTTTGGGGCTCCCTTATTGGGTACATAGATATTTATTATTGTTATGTCCTCTTGTTCATTCAATCCTTTAATCACCATATAATGCCCTTCCTTGTTTCTTGTCTTAAAATCAATTTCTTGTCTTAAAGTCAATTTTATCAGAATTTATTTATTTATTTGGAAATTAATATTGCCACTTTTATGGTTGCCAATTGCTTGATAGGTCTTTTTCCAAAAGACTTTGATTTTTAGTCTATTTTTTTCTTTGTCTCTAAGGTGTATCTCTTGTAGACAGCATATTGATGGGTTATGTTTTCTTATCCAGTCTGAAATGCTCTGTCTCTTGAGTGGTGCATTTAACCATTTACATTCAGTGTAATTATCAACAAATATGAATTTGTTGCTGTCATTTTGTTACGTGTTTTTTTGTGTTGTTGCTGATTTCTTTGTTCCATATAATTTTCTGTGCTGAGTTTGTTTTGTTATTGAATCGTGTTATCACTTCCTTTGTTGCTTTTGTTTTAGTATTTACTAAATATTTGTGCTTGTCCTCTTTTTCATTTTGATGTGAAGATTTATCAATTTTCTTTGAGGTTACTCTGTGTTTTATAATTTTCTTTCCATGTTTAGAACAGTCCATTCTATCTTGGAATTGTCTTTACTTCCTCACTATTTAGAAGTTCTATAACTACACAGTTTTTCCCTCTTTTTGGTTTGTGTTGTTGTTGTTATGTGCCATCGAGTCAGACCCGACTCATAGCAACCCATCCTTGGGTGTCTGAGGCAGTATCACTATGGAAGTAGATTGCCCCATCTTCCTTCTGAGGAGTAGCTGGTGGGTTTGAACTGCCAGCCTTCTAGTTAGCAGTCAAGTGTCTTAGGCACTACTCTACCAGAGCTCCCAAACAATAAGCTTGTTTTGGTTTGTAGTTTTCCTCATTTGCCAATTGATATCTCTGGTTCCCTGTTTATAAGTTTGTAAGCTTATTTTACTTTGGATACTTCCATAACTAGGTTGGTTTCTGGGTTGTGTCATCATGTGTATTAATCATCAGTTGTGGTTTGCTGTTCTTGGTTCTCTGTCCAAAGGACTCCCTTTAACATCTCTGTAAGGTTGGTCTAGTTTTAACAAATTCCTTTAATTTCTACTTTCTGGAAATGTCCTAATTTCACCATCATATTTGAGAGACAGTTTTACCAGGTATATAATTCTTGGTTGGAAATGTTTTTCTTTCAGGGTTTTATGTATACCATGTCATTGCCTTCTCACTTGCATGGTTTCTGCCTAGAAATCAGAGCTTAGTCTTATTGGTTGCCCTTTGTAGGTAACTTTTCATTTTTCCCATGCTGCTTTCAGGATTATCTCTTTGTCTTTGGTTTTGGTGAGTTTGATGATGATATGCCTTGGTGATTTTCTTTTGGGGTCTATCCTGTTTGGGGTTTGTTGTACTTCTTGAATAGATATATTCTTATCTTTCATCATATCAGGGAAATTCTCTTCCAACAAACCTTCAATAGTTTTCTCCAATATAGTGTTGGAAGATTAGCCCCTCAGGTTGGAAGCCACTCAAAATTTGACTAGGGAGGAGCTGCCTCCTCAAAGTAGAGTTGACCTCAATGATGTGGATGGAGTAAAGCTTTCAGTACCTCCATTTGATGATGTGACACAACTCAAAATGGGAAGAAACAGCTGCAAACATCCATTAATAATTGGAACAGGGAATGTATTAAGTATGAATCTAGGAAAACTGGAAGTTGTCAAAAAGGAAATGGAATGCATAAAGATTGATATCTTAGGCATTAGTTAATGAGATGGAGTTCAATAATTTTTGGAATTTCCTTCATGTTTGGAAACTTTGACACTCTAGGAGCTCTGGTGGCATAGAGACTAAGGCATTTGACTGCTAACTAGAAGGCTGGCAGTTCAAATCTACCAGCCATTCCTCGGAAGGAAGGTTAGGCACTCTCCTTCCATAGTGATACCATCTCAGAAACCCAAGGAGCAGTTGCTATGAGTTGAATCTGACTCAATGACAGTGAGTTGTTTATTTGTTTGTTTGTTTTTGACACTCTAGTCAGAAGTGTTGCCTTATTTGCAAATCATACATTAAATAAATTTAAAATCAGTTTTTATTATTGGCTTAATATTATTTTAATATTGCTTTAACCATTTCCATTTTATTATGTAACTCTTCTGTGCAGCACCCTGTCTATTACAGCATTTTTCTGACAACACCCAAGATATTATGAGTATTTCAGCTTTCAAGATCATTTTATGTCGGGAGGCGGGGCAAGATGGCGGACTAGGCAGAAGGATTGCACAGACCCTCTTCAACAAAGAAAAGGGAAACCAATTAACACAGACACAGAAGATAAT
>NW_006932351.1:0-1659 GCF_000298275.1 Orycteropus afer afer
ATATATATATATATATACTTTGCTGGTTTTTGTGTTTCTCTAGAGAACCCTATCCAACACAGTTCTAGAGGTCGCATTCCCCAGTCAGTTTTCAGAGCTAAGAGGGAGCTATTCTAGAAGAGGAATGAGTGTCAAGCTCAGGAAGGAAACCTCACTTCTAGAATATACTACTATGCCTAGTATGTTTCTAGATATGATACTATGCCTAGTATGTTTCTTCCTCTGAAAATAAGTTTTCTGATTAAGTATGTCACTAGAACGTCTCTTCTTCATCAAGTATTACAGTAATATTTTCAGTTCTTTCTTGGGAGGGTTTCTGTTATACACGGGGTCAAAATCTAATACATGATTAAGCCACAGGTGACTTCTGAGTCTATGAGCACTTTTAGGTTACTCACCACCTACCTTTGGTGTTATAAAGAAGTATTGAGATGTGTTTTCTTTACAGGCAGTATTTACAACCATTTCAAATACTCTTCGTTCATTGATCGGGTCCATTCCCTTAACAATAATAATAATAATGATTACATTTATATTGATTACATGATACATAACACCCAAGTAAAAGAATAATCATTATACCTGATTGATTTCATCAACTACTCTGAATGGACATCTATTAAGCTCCTGAAGTGCCATCAAGTATAACATGGTAGAAACACTTCTTTCACCTCCACTTTGATGATGAGGAGTTAATTCATGCAGTTGAGTACTACTGCGAAATTTGACTCTAATTCGAATTCCGTATTTATCATAGTCTTCCTATAGAACATTAAAAAATTTGATAAAAGGTGAGATTTTTCTGTAATCTCATATAATTGTTTGAAAACAGCTTGACTAAATCAATTACAAGATAAAGAACTTAAAATTTACTGATCTAGTTAAAAAGTAAAACAATAAAATATTAAGGAACAAGTTGCTATCTCAAATCTTCAGAGGTCTTCAAGTGATCTACTTAGATAAGAAAAATACTAAGAATAGTTAAGAGCAGTTTTCCCCCTCTCAAACCGTTCTTTTCAATTTTAGTATGCTTTTGCAAAGTTTTAGAAATTATTGAGTAAAGAACCCTGCCATGGAAAGACACTATTATTCTAATTCCAAATTGCTAGGTTTTAGGTGAAAATAATTAAAACACATGGCATGTCATGCCATTTCCTGCTAGAGGCAACTAGCAGGATGCCACCGAGTCTGCCACTGGAGCCCTCCCTAGTTTACTCACATAACTGGTTAAGCAAATACTAGATAGGGGCTATAGGATTACTTTGAAAAACTGATTATATTAAGTCAAAAAAATATATGTAATACTTAGCAAAAAGCAGGCCACCTAATTAAATATTTGTTGTAACGGATACGTTGTCTTCCATAAGTTTTACTAAAACTGAGGCTCTAAAGGCTTTTTTATTACTCTTAGCAATGTTATTACTAGGTCAGTCAGGTTTAGATTTACCTTAAAAATGACATACACAATTTACTAATTAATGGTTAACTAACTAGTTAATAAATAGGGCTTTAAGGTCAATATAATAGAGCTGACCCACAGAGATATAATGCAAGCCACATAAACAATTCTAAATTTTCTAGTAGTCACATCAATATAAAATATTATTGAAACATTTTAAATTCTCTTTTTCATACTAAGTATTTGAAATACATATATGT
>NW_006932351.1:2399-3646 GCF_000298275.1 Orycteropus afer afer
GGCACAGACAGCTTGGAGAGTCCCGAGTGGTGGTAGGACCTAAGAATTAACCTAAAAATCAGCCCTGCTAGCCAGGGACTGCATGGAGGACTGCTCTGGTGGCTGGGGAATAAATGGGGAAGGTGAAGAGAAAGGCGGGCTGAGCTGTGGACTTTTGCTGGTCTGGAGGGCGCCGTCATTTTGAAGGTTTAAAAGCAGCTTCACTATTTTGGATAATTAAAGAGACTGCACTCTCGCAGATTCCTGGGGCTTAAGAACACGTTCTGCTTGCCAGCAGCCCCAAGGACACTCTGGACCTGCAAGACTGAAAAGGTACCACATTCTTCTTGTTACTCTTATACCCCACACCCGCTTGGTGAACGAAGGTGCGGCCATCCCCCATTCCCACCTATGTTCTGGGCCCACAGGAACTCCATCACAGTCTGGGTGCTCAAATGGAGCCTGGGTGCCCTGCCCTGTCTTCTACTGATTGTTTTTTTCTTTCTTTCTTTTTTGCTTTCTTTCTTCTGCTGATTAGATTGCTTGTATTTGTCTGTTTTATAACAACTATTATTATTAACACTTTTGTCTGTTTTACTACTATTCTTAATCTTCCCCTCTCAGGTCCTAGTTTTCAGCATTTTTTCTTTTCCCTGTTCCTGGATGAAATTTTTCTTTTTTTAAAAAAAATTAAGTGGTTTTTTTTTGCCCCCTTTTTTTCTTTTGTGGTTAACCCCGTTGCATGCTTTTCTTTTTGCATTTTTTCCAAATTTTTTTCCTTCATTATTCTCCTTCTCTACTTTTTCTCTCTTAGTGCCCTATCCCCAAATATTGCAGGTTTTCTTCATTTTTCTTCTTCTTTTCCCCTTTTTTCTTTTTTTGGTTACTGTTCCTGTGTGATTACATGGTGTTTTATGTTCATGTGCTTTTAGTTTTTTGATGGTTATTCAATTGTAATTTGTGTCTAACTGAGTGGGAGACAACAGTTCCCATAAGACACAACTGCACCCACACCTCCTGCAACTTCACTTACTGAGCGAGAGCCACTACCTCCGTCTCCACCAAAGGTGCCAACAATAAAAAACCACCAAGAAGAGCCTGAATCACCCTTGGCTGCTCTTCACAAACAATTAACAGAGATCTAAATACAACAACTCCACAATGCCTTGGAGACAACAGACCTTCACAGTCCACACAAAGAAGCAGGATAAAGTGGTAGAAACAAGGGAGCAGGATACAGACCCAGAACACATCCCTGAGGAAGAAGC
>NW_006932352.1:0-579 GCF_000298275.1 Orycteropus afer afer
AATAGCTAATGATCGTGAGCATTTCTTCATATGTTTGTTGGCCGCTTGAATATCCTCCTTGGTGAAGTGTCTGTTCATGTCTTCTGCCCATTCACATGTGGTTTTGACAACCACACAATCTCCACACTTGTTTGAAGTCTAATAAGATGACGTCAACACTGACACCCATATGACATGATTTGTCTTCACACATACACTGGATTAAGATCATGGAAGCTAACAGTGTACACAGCACAGGGACACAAAAAGAAATTACCATTTCCACACCATCTTGTCTGTAGCCTATACAATTAGGAGACCCGACGAACTAGATGGTGCCCAGCTATCACTGTCCTCCACTTGGAAGGGGATCTCTGTAGGAGATCCTTGAGAGAGAGGGAGAACAATGTGAAACAAAACTCAAAATAATTTGGAGAAAAAGAAAAGGGGGGGACCAGTTTTGCTGGTCCGATAGAGCCTGGTGGAACCACTGATATTATGGCTCCTAGCTGCCCTTCAGGTCTGGAATTGAACCCACACCCGTGGTTTCCAGTCAAACAAAAGACAGGCATATGCGTTGAATATTTACCTCAGGTAGAT
>NW_006932352.1:2375-2956 GCF_000298275.1 Orycteropus afer afer
AGAACAAAACAAAAAGTCAACATAACTACTGCTGTGTAGTTGAATCCAACTCATAGCAACCTGTCCTTGGTTTCCAAGGTGGTATCACTATGGAAGTAGATTGACCAACCTTCCTTCTGAAGAGTAGCTGGTGGGATTGAACACCAGCCTTCTGGTTAGCAGTCAAATGCCTTAGGCACTACACCACCACAGTTCCTAGAACTGAGAGAGAGTAACATATTCAACAATGTGGATTTGAAATCTTGGAAACTAACAAAAGGGCAGACTGATTAAAATGGTGCATATGGCTAAGAGAATTCAAGAATATGGGGCAGGGAAGCCCAAGTGTGTACTTACGGAGGGGCATAGGAAGCTGAATACCTGGGGGTGAGTGAGTGGAACTGAGTTCCCCGGAAACCAAAACAGGCAGCCACTAGGGCCCAGAGGCACAGAAGAGCTGTGGTAGAAACCCACAGACCAGGAAGAGTAAAGCATATCCAATAGGCAACCCAGCCTGGATCCACCCAGTGACCAAAGTGAACCAAGCTGCATGGAATTGTGGGGTTCACTTAAGAAATCCAGCATTAAGAGTTTTGGAATCC
>NW_006932353.1:0-2487 GCF_000298275.1 Orycteropus afer afer
TTTAAACACCAGAGGCTCAGCCTCAAAACTCACATCTACATGTCACCACAGTAGGACAAACCGACAGACAAGTTTGTCTTGCTGTTGGAGACCTCTCGTATCACCCCCACCTGGGTCCCTGTGGCTGACTGTACCTCTGTCTGGCTTCCTGGCTTTTCATCCCCTTTCCCCTGCTCTTCCTGTCTGCTACTTTGGACGTCCCTGAGTTGTCTCTCCTCACCTGTAACCCTGGGGCTGACTGCTCTTCTGTCCGTGTTCCTGGCTTTTATCCCCTTTCTCCTGCTCTTCCAGGATAGCTATTGTAAATGGTATTGATTTCCTTATTTCTTTTTCAGCAATCTCTTTGCTGGTGTAGAGGAATCTACCTGGTTTTTGGATGTTGATCTTGTATCCTGCCACAATGTTAAATCTCTCAATTAGTTCCAGTAGATTTTGACTGAGTCTCTTGGGTTTTCTAGGTATACAATCATATCCTCAGCAAATAAGGATAGTTTGATTTCTTCCTTACCCATTTGGATGCTTTTGATATCCCTTTCTTGTCTTAATGCCTTGGCTAGGGCTTCCATTACAATGTTGAAAAGAAGTGATGATAGCGGGCATCCTTGTCTGGTTCCTGTTCTCAAGAGGAATAATTTCAGACTTTCTCCATTGAGAATAATGTTGGCTGTTGGTTTTGGATAGACGCCCTTTATCATGTTGAAGAATGTCCCTTCTGTTCCTATTTTGCTGAGAGTTTTGATCAAGAATCGGTGCTGGATTTTATTATATGCCTTTTCTGCATCAATTCATATGATCATGTGGTTCTTTTTCTTTGTTTTATATGTGATCGATGATGTTGATTGTTTTTCTTATGTTGAACCATCCTTGCATACCTGATATGAACCTCACTTTGTCATAACGAATAATTTTCTTGATGTTGTTGGAGTCTATTGGCTAGGGTTTTGTTGAAGATTTTTGCATCTCTATTCATGAGGGATATAGGTCTGTAATGTTCCTTTTGAGTGATGTCTTTGCCTGGTTTTGGTAAGGTTATGCTTGCTTCATAAATGGAGTTAGGGAGTATTCCATCTTTTTCCATGTTTTGGAATAGTTTGAGTAGGATTGGTATCAGTTCTTCTTTCTTCTCTGAATGTTTGGTAGAATTCTCTGGTGAAATCATATGGGTCAGAACTTTTTTTTTTCTTGGTAATTTTTTGATGACCTGTTCAATTTCTTCTTTTGTTATGGGTCTGTTCACCTTTTCCACATCAGTCTGTGTTAGTTTAGGTAAATGGTGTGTTTCTAGAAATCTGTCCATTTCTTCCAGATTTTCAAATTTGTTGGAGTACAGCTCTTCATAGTATCCTGATATTATCCTTTTTATTTCAGTTGATTCTGTTGTGATGTCACCTGTTTGATTTGTTATTTGTGTTATTTGTATTCTCTCCCTCTTTTAATTTGTTAAATTTTCCAGTGATTTGACAATTTTATTAATCTTTTCAAAAAACCAACTTCTAGTGTTGTTGATTTTGTCTATAGTTTCTGTTTCATTGATTTCTACTCAGATCTTTATTATTTTCTTTCTTTGTGTGACTATAGGCTTTTCTTGCTGTTCTTTTTCTAAATGTTGGGGATGTTGGTTTAAATTGTTGATTTTGGCTCTTTCTTCTGTTTTGATGTGTGCATTTATTGCTGTAAATTGGCCTGTGATAACTGCTTTTGCTGTGTCTCAAAGATTTGGGGATTTTGTGTTTCATTCTCAGTTGATTCAAAATTTTTCAATTTTACTTTTTATTTTGTTTCTTAACCAGTCTTTCTTAAGGAGGGTGTTGTTCAATTTCCACGTGGTTACTCTTTTTCCATTGATCTTCCTTCCTATTGTTGGTTTCTAGTTTGATAGCATTGTGATCTGAGAAGATGCTTTGCAGTAATTCAATGGTTTGTAATTTATTAAGTCTTGCTTTATGGCCCAACACATGGTCTATTACAGTAAATGTTCCATTTGCACTGGAAAAGAATGTATATTGTCCTGCTGTTGAGTGAAGTGCTCTGTAGATGTCTATTAGGTGAAGTTGTTGGATTGTACTGATTAGCTCTTCTGCATCTTTGCTGAGTTTCTTTCCAGTTGTTCTATCTTTCATTGAAAGTGGTATATTAAAGTCCCTCACTGTTACTGTGGAGTCATCTTTTTGGCTTTTCAACTCTTTTAAAGTCTGATTTATGTATTTTTGGGTTCTCTCATTGGGTCCACAGATATTTATTATGGTTATATCTTCATGTTCAATTGATCCTCTAATGATTATATAATATCCTTCCTTGTCTTGTATGGTGGTTTTTGTCTTAAAGTCAGTTTGATCAGAAATTAATATTGCCACTCCTGCTCCTTTATGGTTGTCATTTGCTTGATATATCTTTTTCCAACCTTGATTTTTAGTCTATTTTTGTCTTTGTCTCTAAGGTGTGTCTCCTGTAGGCAGCATATTGATGGATTTTGTTTTCTTATCCAAT
>NW_006932353.1:2861-3594 GCF_000298275.1 Orycteropus afer afer
AGTTTAGAACAGTCCATTCTATCTTGCAACTCTCTTGACTTCCTCACCATTTAGAAATTCTGTAACTACACAGTATTTTCCCTCTTTTTGTTTTGTAGTTGTCCTCATTGCTAATTGAAGTCTCTGGTTCCCTCTTTTGAATCATGTAAGTTTATTTAACTTTGGATATGTCCATAGTTGTGTTTCCTGTGTTATGTCATCCTGTGTATTAATGGTCGGTTGTTGTTTGTTATTTTTAGTTCTCTTTTCAAAGGCCTCCCTTTATCATCTCTTGTAATGTTGGTCTGGTTTTCACAAATTCCTTTAGTTTCTGCTTATCTAGAAATCTCCTAATTTCACCATTATATTTGAGGGACAATTTTGCCAGGCATACAATCTTGGTTGAAATTTTTCTCTTTCAGGGTTTTATATATACCATACCATTGCCTTCTTGCTTGCATGGTTTCTGCTGAGAAATCAGACCTTATTCTTACTGGTTGTCCTTTGTAAGTAACTTTTTGTTTTTCCCATGCTGCTTTCAGTATTCTGTCTTTGTCTTTGGTTTTGATGAGTTTGATGATGATATGTCTTGGTGATTTTCTTTTGGTGTCTATCCTGTTCGGGGTTCATTGGAATTCCTGGATGGGTATATTCTCATCTTTCATCATATCAGGGAAGTTCTCTTCCAATATATCTTGGACAATTTTCTCAGTGGTTTTGTTTTTCTCTTCCTGTTCTGGAATTCCAATGACAC
>NW_006932354.1:0-648 GCF_000298275.1 Orycteropus afer afer
TGTGATACTGGACTCTAGTTTTGCAAGAAATTACCACTGCGGGGAACAGAGTGAAGGGTACCTGGAATGTGTGTTACATCTTACCACTGTAAGTAAATCTACAGTTATTTCAAAACAAAAAGGTTCTATATATTTTTTTAATTTTTATTGTGATTTGGATGAATGTTTATAGAGCAAATTCATTTTCCATCCAGCAGTTCATACACATTTGGACACTGTCTACACTTCCCACAATGTAACAGCTCTCTTCCCACTTCCTCCCTGTAGTTACTTCTTCCCTGTGCATTCCTGCCCGCTGAGCTGTCTCCCTGTGCAAATACTGCCCTTCTGTTCTCCCATGACTGATCACTCCAAGGAGTGTATCTACCTGATGTAAATGTTCACCCCATATGCCTGTCCATCGTTTGGCTGGAAGCCATGGGAGTGAGTCCAATTCCAGACCTGAAGGGTAACTAGGTGCCGTAGTCTCGGGTTGCACCAGGCTCCATCAGACCAGTAAATCTAGTTTCTTCTATGATTTGAGTTTTGTCCCACATTATTCTCCCACTCTGTCCAGGATCTCCTGCACCAATCCCCCTGTGAGTAGTTGACATTTAGCTGGGCACTATCTAGTTCTTCTAGTCTCATGGTCATATAAGGCTGAGGATC
>NW_006932354.1:1768-2474 GCF_000298275.1 Orycteropus afer afer
TGATACCCACCAAGAGCCACTTCAAAAGGAGGCCGGGAGTGCGCCGTCACGCGGCAATGGCTGCCCCAGAACAGGATTGACGCTGTTGGTTCCAGAGCGAGCTGCATCGGCAAATGTCGTCTCTATTTTTACAACAATAAAAAAAATGAAAAAAAGTCAAATTTGCTCTATAAACTTTCATTCAAATCAAAATACACTTTTTTTAAATTATTTTTTTTAAGTACTGTCCGTACCTGCCAATTCAGCAGGAAACTTTCCTGATACAAAGCCGGCCCCCGCGACGAAGCCCTTTACCCTCCGGTATTTGACGGCCTCCGGACCCTACCCCGGAGTTCCCCCTCGGCTCTGGGTTCCAGGCCCGTGCCGTGCTGAGCCTGTCTCAGCACTCACCTGACCGCTTCTCCCCAGCGCCACTCAACGCGAGCGGCAGCTCAAGGGGGGAAGTTCGAGCTCATGAGCCGCTCCTGGGGTTCGAGAGAACTTCCTTCTGAGTTTATCATTACAATTATTATCAGGACAGGAGTGATCACAGTGTGAATAGTTACTAGTCACGAAAAGCATTTTGTTGCAAACTTGTCTCTGAAGAGCAGAACGGGGTGTGGTTCTTCCACTCTAGATGACTCAGCTGGAGGGACCCAGGGCTCTTCCTCAGTCCGGCCTGTTTCCCGCTTCTGCAGGTGGCAGAACAGAGCTGTGTCCACATCAA
>NW_006932355.1:0-2143 GCF_000298275.1 Orycteropus afer afer
CAAACTGTAGTCTTTAATCTTCATCAATAAGTGCTTCAAGTCGTCTTCACATTCAGCAAGCAAGGTGGTATCATCTGCATATGGCAGGTTGTTAATGATTCTTCCTCCAATCCAGATGCCATATTCTCCTTCATATCATCCAAATTCTCAGATTATTTGCTCAGCTACAGATTGAATAAATTTGGTGAAAGGATACAACCCTGACACACTCCTTTCCTGATTTTAAGCCATGTGGTATTCCCTTGTTCTGTTCTAAGGACAGCCTCCTGATAATATGTACAGTTTCTTCATGATCACAATTAAGTGTTCTGGAATTCCTATTCTTCTCAATGTTATCCATAATTTGTTATGATCCACAAAGTTGCATCATTTTGCATATTCAGTAAAACATAAATAAACATCTTTCTGGTATTCTTTGCTTTCAGCCAAGATCCATCTGACATCAGCTATGATATCCCTCATTCCACATCCTCTTCTGAATCCAGCTTGCATTTCTAGAATCCCCTGTCAATATACTAGTGCAACTGTTTTTTAATTATCTTCAGTAAGATTTTACTTGAGTGTGATATTAATGACATTTTTCAATAATTTCCACATCCTGTGGGCTCAACTTTCTTTGGAATTGTTACAAATATGGATCTCTTCCAGTCAGTTGGCCAGTAATTCCAAATTACTTGGCATATGTGCTTAAGTACCTCCATTGCAGCATTCATTTCTTGAAACATCTGAATGGGTATTTCATCAATTCTTGAGGCCTTGTTTTTTCACCAATTCTTTCAATGCAGCTTTGACTTCTTTCTTCAATACCATTGGTTCTTGATCATATGCCACCTCCTTCCTGAAATAGATGAACATCAACCAATTCTTTTTTGTATAGTGACTCTTTGTATTCCTTCCATCTTCTTTTGATGCTTCTGATCATTCACCATTTTGCCCATAAAATCTTGCATTATGCAAATAGGGTGTGTAAAATCACCCACTAGGATTAAACAACTTTGAAGGAATCAGTAGATTACTGTGAAAATTAAGTGACTTAAGATCTACCAATAGAATTGGTCAGTTATTGGTCCTGGTGGGAGGGCCATTCCTTGAAATTAATGCGGGGTTTTCTTATACAATGTCTAACCACACAGAGGTTCAGAGGGACCTCACTACCATCAAGAAGAGTCTGGAGCACAGTGAGTTTTTTGGACCACGGATTTCTACACTGAGAACTTCCTAGAGCTAGAAGAGAGCTGTGATTCTGAAGATAGTGAGAAGTATTAGGTAGCCCAGCTGCAGAGAAATAGCAGTAGTGGTACAAGCAGTTGGAACAAGGAGATTAGAGTGAGGAGGCTGCAGTGGGCTTGTTGACCCACAGAATTGAGAAGAATAATGAGAGTGAGTGAAAGAGAGAGAGAGAAAAAACTGAGAACCTTCAGGCATAAAGTTTTCCAGTGGAGTGCAGTACCTCTGGACACTTGTCAGGGTAAAACTAAAGAGCTCTTACCCTTTGCCATGCAGCCCAGAGGACTTGAAAAGTCTTGGCAGCAGACACAGCCATGAGAAGCCCCAGTGGCAGGCACAGTCAAGAAGAAGCTAAGAGTTGTCTTTGTTGGAAGCTGTCCTGATTGATGAACTTTATAGTCTTATCTCCTGAACTATATCTTGTTGCTTCCAAGTTGACACTGATCCCAAATTGTAGCCTCTTACTCCACAGTAAACCACATAGTCATGAGTATGATCTGTGAGTTAAGTGTGGCCATTACAATGAGTTATCAAACCCAGCAGAGTAGAGAGTACAGTGGGGAGGACAGTTGGTGTCAGAAATGGTGAAAAATTTGGAGAAGGGAGGTATGTCTGATTTCTACCTGTAGGAATCAGCTTTTTGCTGATGGGTGGTGATTCTCATCCCTCTTCAGGAATCTAGATGAAGTCTGACACATCTAGATTACATATGTGAATTATAAACACCTAATCTAGGTTTAGGTGCTCTGGTAGCATAGTGACTAAGGCACTTGACTGCTAACCAGAAGGCTGGTGGTTCAAACCCACCAGCCACTCCTCGGAAGGAAGATGAGGCAATCTACCTCCGTAGTGATACTGCCTCGGAAACCCAAGGAGCGATCGCTATGAGTGAGGTCCCACTCAACGGCAAATAACA
>NW_006932355.1:2243-3442 GCF_000298275.1 Orycteropus afer afer
TTTAAAATAAAATATAAATACTTTAATAGTTGAGCTAAGTATATCTTTAATATGAAAATGAGTCATTCAAAATTGCAGATAATTATAATAAATGAGGGTGGGGAAATGTGGAATATATTAGTCATAGCATTCTAATAAGTTACGTAAAGAAGGAAAAGAATATAGACAAGTAATTCCAGATCAGTCTCTGAATTAGAGAAAAGAGAAGGAAGAGCAGTTTTAGAGAGAAAGTGATGTGGTCACCTAGCACATGTAAAACTAGTAGAGTCTGTGGAACATCCTAATAGGCTATTTGAAATGTGTCTGCAGCTCAGAAACAGTTGGAAGTGTTTATTTGGATGCCATCTGTACCGAGATAGTAGTTTTATCCATGAGAGCACAAGAGTTTCCTTAAAAAGAGGGGGGATCCGGCAAGATGGTGGACTAGGAAGAAAGACTGCACAGACCCTCTTCAACAAAGAAAAGGGAAACCAATTAACACAGACACAGAAGATAATCATGGACCCGTGAGCCTTGAAGGGAAGGATATAGAAGTGGACTAAACCCCAACTAGCAGAAGAATTTGTGTGAAAATACCAAAAGAGGAGACATACAGAGCTGCGGTCTGGCAACGATTCTGAGTGATCCTGATGGCATACACAGTTTGGAGATTCCCGAGTGGTGGTAGGACCTAAGAATTAACCTAAAAATCACCCTGCTAGGCAGGGACTGCACGGAGGACTGTGCACGGTGGCTGGGGAACAAACAGAGAAGGTGAAGAGAAAGGTGGGCTGAGCTGTGGACTTTTGCCAGTCCAGAGGAAGCCGCCATTTTGTAGGTTTAAAAAGTGGCTTGACTATTTTGGATATATAAAATGATAGCACTCTCACAGATTCCTGGGGCTTAAGAACACGTTCTGCTTTCCAGCAACCCCAAGGACACTCAGGACCTGCAAGACTGAAAAGGTATGACATTCCTCTCGTTAATCTTATACCCCACACCTGCTTGGTGAACGGAGGTGGGGACTACAGGAACTCCATCACAGTCTGTGTGCTCAGATGGAGCCTGGGTACACCGCCCTGTCCTCCACCAATTTTTTCTTTCTCTTTTGCTATTTTTATTTTTTTCTTTTTAACTTTCTTTTTTCTGATGCTTAGTTTACTTGCATATTCTGTTTTAAAACAATGAATATTATTAATACTTTTGTCCTTTTTATTATT
>NW_006932356.1:0-836 GCF_000298275.1 Orycteropus afer afer
AATCCTACTTCCGTAGTGATACTGCCTCGGAATCCCAAGGAGGGGTCGCTATGAGTCGGGTTTGACTCGACGGCACATAACAACAACAACAACAACTGTCAATTTAACACAAATTATGTGAAAATCTTCATTATAGTAACATTACTGAAAATTTCACTGAAATGAAAGTAAGAAAAATAAATTTCATGGAATATATAATAATTCATGAATCAGGTTATGTCTTTATTTTATTGCTCATCCAACATCACCGACCCTTCAGTAGAACTTCTAAGTTGTCTTTGATACCTTGACAACTTATAGTCACATAAAAACCATCACTTTCAACATATTTAAAAATTTTTGTCATTAGGAAGATATATTTGTTAAGGTGAGAAGGAGAGAGGGTATTTTATTGAACAGTGTTGGTTTGATTTACACTTTTTAAATACTTAAGTTTATGGATGGCATGTATTTGTCCATTTGCTCCAGGTCCTGCAAATGTTAGGGGCTGGCCTGTCTCTGTGATGACTTGTCCTTCAACCATCTGATACGTTCATTCATCTGCCTACTAGATGTCTCTGTACACTTACAAAAACTTCAGCATCAACTGGTTCCAAACAAAGTCATCATCTTTCTCTTCCAAACTTCTTCCCTTTTCTGGTGATTTCACCTAAGCTAGAAACCTGGGAGTCCTCTTGGGTTTCTTTTGCCAATCAGTCTCCATTATCTTTCTAAATAATTATTCAATCTGTTTTCTTATCTCACTGTGATAGTTGGAGCTGTGTGTCAACTTGGCTGGACCACAATTCTGTGTGGTTTAAGCTGTTGTGATGTGGTTATTCCCATGATGGGATCAG
>NW_006932356.1:1846-3736 GCF_000298275.1 Orycteropus afer afer
AACCCAAGGCCTATTCCTGCCAGGCCAGACATGCTGCCTCCCTCCAGCCCTTTCTCCAACCATTCCTCCCAAAGCACCCACCACCTCTCTCCTGGGTTTGATAATTCGCTGCAGTGGCCACACAGAACTCACGGATTACGGGGTTTATTAGGGAAGCACCAGGCTATAACTCAAGCTCTGGAAAAAATGCTCAGTCTCTCTCCCAGCCCACCGTCCCTCAGCCAACAGTCTCTCACAGTCTCTTTCCCAGTAGTGCCGGTTCCTTGGTGTCTCACTCAATGATGCGTGTCTCTTGTGCCTCTTTCCCAGCAGCACGTGTCTCTTTCCGGGGTGTGTGTCTCTTTCAGCAGCACATCTTCCTCAAGCAGCAGTCAGAGAGAGAGTTCTGCCCCTAGGAAGCCTCCGTTTGAGCCTGGCAGAGTGGTCAAACAAGCCAATCATAGCATCAGAACTCTAAGCACGTGAGAGAGAGAGTGGGACCCTCCCAGAACATTGTATTGTGCCACGCCCAACAGAAATACCCAGGTGGGCGACTTTAGCAATCAGGATCTCCTCAGTTGCTAATAGCAATTCCCACCTTGGAGTTTACAAAGACTTATGGGTAGAAAAACCACACTAAGTAATTTACTACACCGCAGCATATTTGATACTTTTTTGCAATTTTGCCAGCATGAGGAGTATAAGGAAGCTGGTTAGTTGGTCCCACTTACATTAGACAAAGTGGTAAAAAAGCGAGATGAGCTCAGAGCTGCTGAGTTTCGGCTTAAGCATCGCATAAAAGACCTCAGTGTTTCCAGTTGTGCTCTGAAAGAATGCTTTATATCTTCTAGTAACAGAGCTGATATTGCTGAAAACCAAACCCAGAGTCTTATTGTAAGGGTAGCTGAATTACAATGCCAATTAAATTGCTGACCCAGAATGGTGTCTGATGTTAAAGTGAGGGCATTGATTGGGAAAAAATGGGATCCTGAAACCTGGAATGGGGACATACACGCAGATAATCAGGAAGATCAGAATATGGAGCCTGTAAATTCTATTGAATCCCTCCCATCTGAATGGATTACTGTAAAACCATCGTCCCCTCCACCTCAGTTTGATGGGATTAGCCAAACTGTTCCTTCTGGGTCATTGCCTGAGGCAGAGGCCATGGAAGATATTCCTGAATGTTCTCAGGAACTGCCTCAACTTACCCATTGTTGCTGCTAGACCTATAACTAAAGTTAAGTCCAAGCGAGCCCCAAAAGGTGAAAAAGAAAGTGTGAGTGAGGAGGTGGTACACTACACCCGAAAAGACCTACTTGATTTTGCTACCATGGACAGACAGAAACTTGGAGAATATTTATGGGAATGGCTACTGAGGGTGTGGAATAATGGTGCAAGGAATGTAACATTGGATCAGTCTGAGTTTATTGATTTAGGCCCACTAAGTATGGATTCAATGCTTCAGCTCAACAGTTTAGGAAAGGATCTAATAGTTTATTTGGTTGGCTTACTGAAGCATGTATTATGCAGTGGCCTACCTTAAGTCAAGTTGAAGTACCAGACCTGCCTTGGTATAATGTAGAAGAAGGTATCCGGAGGCTGAGGGAAATTGGCCTGTTAGAATGGATTTATCAGATTAGACCCCTAGAGCCAGAAATGGAGAGTCTAGAAGACATGCCTTTCACCAGTAGGGTGAGGAATAAATTTGTGAAGGGAGCTCCAGCATCACTGAAGACTGCTGTGATTGCTATTTTATGTAAACCTGATTTGACAATGGGAACTGCCCTAATTGAACTAAGACACTTAATTACAATGGGGCTGATTGGATCCCGTGGTAGTAGGGGCCAAGTGGCAGCAGTTAATTGACAAAGGCAAGGTGGGCATGGTTACCATAATGGACAGCAGAGT
>NW_006932357.1:0-554 GCF_000298275.1 Orycteropus afer afer
ATTAAGTCTTCCCCCAGGAATCTGAAGACACTTCACAGGGCCTATTCGGACACGACCATGTAAAGAGTTGCCTGCCTTCACAGGCACTTTGAACCGCTCCCCTGGCATCAGCAGTGTGTTGCTGGCAGACATGCAAAGCTTCCTGGGCTATCTGCAATAGTGTGCCCAGCGAGCGAGGAACACTGTCACTTCATTTCTTCTCAACTGCATTGCCATAAGGAGCAGAGGCCAAATATGACATTATGTTGTTTCTCTTCAAACGTGTCTCTGATGGTCCTCAGTGCTTTAAGAGTTTTGTGGTGTTCTTTCATTTTATTTTATCCCCTGCCTTTTGGGAACCAGCTGCCAATATAGTAAGTCATTTTGTTGTCACAGTATGACTCTTGATGCTTCAAACAAGATGATTGGTGAGCATAACAAATCCCTATGAAGTTATTTATGCCTAAAGTTTTCTAGATGTAATCTGTTCAGATCAAATGAAATAAAAGAAAGACCAATCTGACAGTACTGTGCAGCCATCTTAAATGTAAGAAGAGTTGACTTTGGAAACAGAT
>NW_006932357.1:2529-3782 GCF_000298275.1 Orycteropus afer afer
AACCACTGACTCTCCAGTTAGCAGCTCAGAATGTATATAATAAACAAAATGTTTCATATTTTTACATTTGTAATACAAAATCTGTTTTAGAACAAAATTAAATTGAATTCCATTTCATTTAAAAAGTTATTCTCTTTTACCTAGATGAGAATGCAAGCCTAAAATAGCCTGCTACTTTACCTATGTATGTGAAGATATCGAGTTTTATGGGAAAATAATCTCATAGCAGTATTTAAATAACGTTATTTCCATAGATGGAATAAAACTAATATTTAAACTTAATGACATCAATTCAGATCATGATATTAGAAAGGATTACATTTCACATTACGGGAGTGACTGGAGTATGATTCTCAATCTCCATTATTACAACATTTAACGTCCATGACATTACTTAAAACAATAGATCCGTGGTCCAGGATTTGCATTATAAAGTTTATCTAATGTCATAGAATTTAAACTACTGGTACTTAGACTTTACCCGAGGCTCATCTGTTATTCATGCACTGTCACAATTATGCTCTCCAGATAAATTAATAGAAGATGCTCAGAGACACCTTCATACACGGATCTTTGTGTTTGAGTGAGTGAGAGTAAGGAAGCTGACGCAGGAAGAGAAGGGAGACTCCACGTGTGTCTTCGTTTCCCAATGCTGCCCTAACAAAACATCACATGGTGGATGGCTTGAAGATGCCCTGGCTGCCCAATGGTTAAAGCATTTGCTACTCACCAAAAGGTTGGCGATTCTAACCCTCCAGCCTCTCCAAAGCAGAAAGATATGGCAAGTTCCTTCTGTAAAAATTTGTTTGTTTGCTATTTTATGGGTTGATTGATTGATTGTGATTAGGATACGAGTTTAAAGAGCAAATTATTGTTCCATTCAACAATTTATATACATTTTGTTTGGTGACACTTGTTATAAGCCCTTCAGTGCAATAGCACCCTTCCCACTTTTTCCCTGTATTTCCCATTTCCACTGGTCCTTCTTCCCTTTTCCTTGTTGGTGTCTGAGCTTTGTTGTGGGGCAAATGCTGTCCTTTTGGTTTCATGGGTGATTGTTCTGAGAAGCACGTTCCTCATGGGTGTGATTGTTCACTTTATACTCCTATGCATTGTTTGGCTAAAGGAGATCTCCAGGAGTGGGCTCAGTTCCAAGATTGAAGAGTGTCTGAGGGACACAGTCACAGGAGTTCCACCAATCTCAATCTCACCAGGAAGTGTGGTCATTTTTATGACTTTCAATTTTGTTTTAC
>NW_006932358.1:0-510 GCF_000298275.1 Orycteropus afer afer
GCCGACAACTGGAAAGGTGTGACATTCCCCTTGTTACTCTTATACCCCACAACTTCTTGGTGAATGAAGGTGCAGCCATCCCTCACTTCCATCCACCTGCTGGGCCAGCAGGAATCTCATCCCATTCTGTGTGCTTAGACGGAGCCTGGGTGCCCTGACCCAACTTTTTTTTTAGTTGATTTGTTTTTGTCTGTTTTAAAACTACTATTATTATTGTTACTTTTTCCTTATTATTATCATTCTTTATTCTTCCTTTTCCAGGTTCTAGTTTTCAGCTTTTTCTCTTTTCCTTATTCCTGGCTCCAATTTTTGTTTTTCTTTCTCATGGTTAACCCCATTCCTTGTTTCTCTTTTTGCATTTTTTCCGATTTTTTTTTCTTCATTATATTCCTACTCTACCTCTTTTCTCTTATTGCCCTCTCCCCAGATATTGTGTTTTTTTTTTTTTTTTCCTTTTTGGTTATTGTTCCTGTGTGATTACATGGTATGTTTTTTGTCCATTTGCTTTTA
>NW_006932358.1:2227-3003 GCF_000298275.1 Orycteropus afer afer
CCAACAATTAGAAAAAGAACAGCAAGTAAAGTCTACAGTCACCAGAAGAAAGGAAATAATAAAGATTCAAGCAGAAATCAATGAAACAGAAAATAGAAAGACAATAGAAAAAATCAACAAGACCAGTAGTTGGTTTTTTGAAAAGATTAATCAAATTGACAAACCACTGACAAATTTAACAAAGGAAAAGGGGGAGAGAATACAAATGACATGAATAAGAAATGAATTGGGCAACACCACAAAAGATCCAACAGAAACTAAAAGGATAATAGCAGGATACTATGAAGAAGTGTACTCCAACAAATTTGAAAATCTGGAAGAAATGATCAGATTTCTAGAAACACAACACTTACCTAAACTAACACATACTGATGTGGAAAAGGTGAAAATATCCATAACAAAAGAAGAAATTGAACAGGTTATCAAAAAAGGCAACTGTTTTGGATTTTAAAATGATAGCATTCTCATTCAGATTCCAGAGACCTAAGAACAGGCTGTGTTTGCCAAGGTCAGCAAGGACATATGAGAGGCTGACAACAGGAAAGGAGACAGGTGGTGAGTGTATAAGTGCTGTCAACTAGTGAATAGAGGAGCACAGCACAGTACCTTGCCTGTATAGATAACATACCAACAAAACAAAGAAAATGAAAATTGTGGGCAAGTCACTCCAACATATAATCACCAATTAAATATAAACACACAAATTTCACAATGCCTCTGAGACAACAGAGCATCACAGTCCACACAAAGAAGCAAGATAAAGCAGGAGAAACAAG
>NW_006932359.1:0-3608 GCF_000298275.1 Orycteropus afer afer
GCTATTGTTTTAGTATTTGCTAAATATTTGCACTGGTCCTCTTTTTTATTTTGAAGTGAAGCTTTATCATTTTTCATTGAGGTTACCCTGTGACTTATAATTTTCTTCCAAAGTTTAGAACAGTCCATTCTGTCTTGCAGGTATCTTGACTTCCTTATCACTTAGAAGTTCTGAAACTACACGATTTTTTCCCTCTTTTTGGTTTGTAGTTGTCCTCATTTGTCAATTGATATCTCTGATTCCCTGTTTACAATCTTGTAGGTTTAATTACTTTGGATAGTTCCATAACTGACTTGGTTTCTGGGTTGTGTCATCATGTGTGTTAATGGTCCATTGTTATTTGCTGTTATTGATTCTCTGTCCAAAGGACTCTCTTTAGCATCTCTTGTAAGGTTGGTCTGGTTTTAACAAATTCCCTTAATTTCTGCTTATCTGGAACTGTCCTAATTTCACCATCATATTTGGAGGACAATTTTACTGGGTATATGATTCTTGGTAGGAAATTAAATTCTTTCAGGGTTTTCTATATACCATCCCATTGTCTTCTCATCTGCATGGTTTCTGCCAAGAAATCCGAGCTTAGTCTTATTGGTTGTCCCTTGTAGGTAACTTTTTATTTTTCCTGTGCTGCTTTCAGGATTCTTTCTTTGTCTCTGGTTTTAGTGAGTTTGATGATAATATGTCTTGGTGATTTTCTTTTGGGGTCTATCCTGTTTGGAGTTCGTTGGACTTCCTGAATGGATCTATTCTCCTTTTTCATCATGCCAGGGAAATTCTCTTCCAACAAATCTTTGACAATTTTCTCAGTGGTTTTCTTTGTCTCTTCCTGTTCTATAATTCTGATTACATGCAGGCTATTCCTTTTGATGGTATCCCATGTGAACCTTAGGCTTTCTTCATTTTGTTTTGATCTTTTTTTCTGATTAATCCCTTTCCAAAGAAGTATTGAGGCATTTGTCTTCAATCTCACTAATTCTGTCTTCCATTGATTCATTTCTACTCCTTTGCCCATTCAATGTGCTATTTCTGAAAATTTAGTATTAATCTTTTGAATTTCTATCTGCAGATTTAGAATCATTTCTAATTTTTCATTTATTTTGTCATTTTGTTCTTGTATTTTCTTTCAAAATTGTTCTAGGGTTTTCTCTGTGTTTTCCTCAATTTTGTCAGTATTTTCCTTGATCTGTCTCTCAATGGGTTGAAAGTACCTAAATATAATTCTTTTGAATTTCTTCTCAGGGAATTCCAATGCTATTTCTTCCTCAGGGATTTGTTCTGGGTCTGTATCATGGTCCCTTGTTTCTCCCATTCTATTTTGCTTCTTTGTGTTAACTATGATGCTCTGTTTTCTCTGAGATATTGTGATGTTTTTGTGTTTATATTTAATTGGTGATTGTATGTTGGATTGACTTGTCCACAATTTTCATTTTTTGTTTTGTTTTGTTTTGTTTTGTTTGGATGTTATCTATGTAAGCATGGTACTGTGCTTCTCTATTTGCTAGTTGGCAGCACTTATACACTCACCACCTGTGTTCTTTCCCATTGTCAGTCTCCTGTATATTCCTGCTGTCCTTGGCAAATGGAGCCTATTCTTAGGTCCCTGGAATCCAAATATGAATGCTGTCACTTTAAATATCCAAAATGGCCACCATTTGTAAACATCCAAAATGGCTGCACCCTTGGTCACTTTAAATACCAGAATGACCACCACTTGTAAACAATCAAAATGGCCACACCATCCTGACAGCCTAAAATCCATAGCTCAAGTTGTCTCCCTCCTTGCTGTTTCCTTTCCTAGTCATAGACCACCAGCTCAGTCATCCCTGCAGCCTTTGGTGACCAGGACTGATCTTTAGATCAATTCTCATGTCCCAACACCACTTGGAAATATTCAGGCTGTTGGTTGCTATCAGAGTAGCTGACATTCTGCAGCTCTGCCCATATTGGTACTCTGTTTTCATTCAGATTTTTCCACTAATTGGTGCCTAATCCTCTTCTGTATACTTCTTTTCAAAGCTCAGGGCTCCAGGATTATCTTCTGTATTTTTGTCAATTGGTTACTCTTTTCTTTGTTGAAGAGGGTCTGTGTATCTTATCTACCTATTCTGCCATCTTATTGGAAGTTCCCAGTTGCAAGCTTTTAAAATCCCAGTCACTACTAACCAAAGTAGGATGCGGAACAATGTTTTTGTATAGTATGTTATGTTAATTGAGCTTGCTGTCCCCTGCAACCATGGTCCTGAGCCCAGAGGTCCAACTACTTGCTCCTGCTGGGTAGCTGGCTTTGACCAAGAAGTGACTACAAACTTGTCCCTTGTCAGCTCTACTATATACCTGGAAATTCTTATAGAACATACAAATACGCTTGTAGAAACATTGTCTGCTAACCCTACACATGGTTATGGGCACACTCCCCCCTGCATAGACATACCTAATTGTTCAGCCTGTCCACCCATCTATCCACCTCTATGTATATACCATAGATTGATTATCCATTCTTCTGTTGATGGGCATCTAGGTTGTTTCCATTATTTTGCTATTGTAAACAGTGCTGCGATGAATATGGGTGTGACAGTTGGAGCTGTGTGTCAACTTGGTTGGACCATAATTGTGAGTGCTTTAAGCAGTTGTGGTGTGAGTTATTCCCATGATGAGATCAGATATATATGTTTCTTTTTGAGGTGTTAGAGTTTTCTATAAATTCTAGAGATAAGTCCCTTGTCAGATATGTCATTGCCAAACATTTTTTTCCCCCAATCTGTAGGTTCTCTTTTGACTCTTTTGGAGAAGTCTTTGGAAGTATATAACAAGTTAATTTTTAGAAGGTTCCATTCATCTAGTTGATCTTCTGCTGTTTGTGCATTTTGGATGATGCTTGATCATCTATTTATGCCATATATCAGGGCCCCTAAATTTGCCCCTAGTTTCTTCTTGAGGATTATAGTTTGAGGTTTCACATTTAAATCTTTGATCCATCCAGATTTAACTTTTCTTTTTGGTGTGAGGTACAGATCTTGTTTGATTTTTCTGCAAATGGATGTCCAGTTTTGCCAGCACCATTTTTTAAACAGAAAATCTCTTCCCCATTTCATGGATTTCAACACTTTGTCAAACTGTGTGAGTTCATCAAACCCACCAGCCACTCCTCAGAAGGAAGACTAGGCAATCTACTTCCACCTTGGAAACCCAAGGAGGGGTAGCTATGAGTCAGAAATGACTTGGCAGCAGTGAGATTTTTTTTTTTTATATAGGTCTTTTGTATCCCTGGTAAGATTTATTCCCAAGTGTTTTATCTTTTTTTGGTTTACTCTAAATGGTATAGATTTCCTTATTTCTCTTTCATAAATTTCTTTGTTGGTGTAGAGGAATCCAACTAATTTTTTTATCTTATATCCTGCCACTATGCTAAATCTCTCAATTTGTTCCAGTCTTTTATTTTTTTTTCCCCCTGAGTCTCTTGGGTTTTCTAGGTATAGGATCATATTATTAGCAAATAGAGATAATTTTGCTTTCCTTATCAATTTGAATGTGTTTGATTTCCCTTTCTTGCCTAATTGCCCTGGCTAGGATTTCCAATACAATGTTGAACAGAAGTGGTGATAGAGGGC
>NW_006932360.1:0-519 GCF_000298275.1 Orycteropus afer afer
ATCTACAGAGCACTTCACCCAACAGCAGCACAATATACATTCTTCTCCAATGCACATGGAACACTTTCCATGATAAACCATATGTTAGGCCATAAAGCAAGCCTTAATAAATTTAAAAACATTGAAATACTGCAAACCATCTTTTCAGATCCTAATGCTATCAAATTAGAAATCAATAATAGGAAGATCAATGGAAAAAGAATAAACACATGGAAACTGAACAACCCCCTCCTCAAGAAAGACTGGGTAAGAGAGGAAATAAAAATTGAAATTCAAAAATTCCTTGAATCAAATGAGAATGAAAATACAACATACCAAAATCCTTGGAAAACAGCAAAAGCAGCAATCAGAGGCCAATTTATAACTACACACATCAAAAAAGAAGAGCCAAAATCAACACTTTAAACCAACATCTCCAACAATCAGAAAAAGAACAGCAAGAAAAGCCTACAGTCACCAGAAGAAAGGAAATAATCAAGATTCAAGCAGAAATCAATGAAACAGAAAATAGAAAGACAA
>NW_006932360.1:999-3782 GCF_000298275.1 Orycteropus afer afer
ATGAATATAGATGCAAAAATCTTCAACAAAATCCTAGCCAATAGACTCTAACAACATATCAAGAAAATCATTCATTATGACCAAGTAGGGTTCATATCAGGTATGCAAAGATGGTTCAACATTAGAAAAACAATCAGTGTCATCCACCACATAAATAAAACAAAGGAAAGAACCACATGCTCATATCAATTGATGCAGAAAAGGCATCTGATAAAATCCAACACAAACTCTCAGTAAAATAGAAGGGACATTTCTCAACATAATAAAGGGCATCTATGAAAAACCAACATCCAACATTATTCTCAATGGAGAGAAACTGAAACCGTTCTTCTTGCAAACAGGAACCAGACAAGGATGCTCTCTATCACCACTTCTATTCAACACTGTACTGGAAGTCCTAGCCAGGGCAATAAGGTAAGAAAGGGAAGTCAAAGGCATTCAAATTGGTAAGGAAAAAGTCAAACTATCCCTATTTGCTGATGATATGAACCTATACCTAGAAAATCCAAGAGAGGCAAAAATCTACTGGAACTAATTGAGAGATTTAGCATTGTGGCAGGATCAACATCCAAAAATCAGTTGGATTCCTCTACACCAGCAAAGAGATTGCTGAAAAAGAAATAGGGAAATCAATACCATTTACAATAACTACCCCAAAAAATAAAATACTTGGAAATAAATCTTACCACGGATACAAAAGACCTGTACAAAGAAAACTATAAAAAACTACTTCAAGTAACCATAAGAGATCTACATATACGGAAGAACATCCCATGCTCATGGATAGGAAGATTGAACATTGTGAAAATGTCAATTCTACCCAAAGCAATCTGTGCATTCAATGTAATCGCAATCCAGATCCCATCAACATTTTTTAAGGATATGGAAAAACCAATCACTAACTTTATATCAAAAGGAAAGAGACCTCAGATAAGCAAAGCACTATTGAAGAAGAACAAAGTAGGAGGTCTCACACTGCTGGATCTCAAAACCTAATATACACCCACAGTAGTCAAAACTGCCTGGTATTGGTACAATGACAGACATATAGACTGATGGAATAGAATTGAGAACCCAGAAATAGATCCATCGACCTATGGTTAGTGGATCTTTGACAAAGGGCCAAAATCCATTAAATGGGGAAGAGACTGTTTGTTTAATAAATGGTGCTGGCAAAACTGGATATTCATTTGCAGAAAAATAAAACAAGATCTGTACCACACACCATACAGAAAAACTAACTCCAGATGGATCAAAGACTTAAATGTGAAACCTAAAACTATAAAGTTCCTCAAGGAAAAATTAGGGGCAAATTTAGGGGCTCTAATATATGGCATAAATAGACTATCAAGCATAATTCAAAATGCACAAACAGCAGAAGAGAAACTAGATGAATGGGACCTTCTAAAAATTAAATTTTTATGTGCTTCCAAAGACTTCTCCAAAAGAGTCAAAGGAGAATCTACAGATTGGGAAAAATATTTGGCAATGACATATCTGACAAGGGACTTATCTCTAGAATTTATAGAAAACTCCAACACCTCAATAACAAATAGACAAATAATCCAATTAAAAAATGGGCAGAAGACATGAACAGACACTTAACCAAGGAGGATATTCAGGTGGCCAACAAACATGAAGAAATGCTCACGATCATTAACCATCAGAGATGCAAATCAAAACAACAAGATACCATCTTGCCCCAATACTAGTAGCAAAGTATTTGTCTTCAATCTCATTAATTCTGTCTTCCATTACATCAGTTCTACTCTTTGCCCTTTCAGTGTGTTATCTATTTCTGACAATTTAGTATTAATCTTCTGGATTTTTATCTGTAGATTTAGAATCATTTTTAATTTTTCATTTATTTCAAATGCTGGCGAGGATGTAGAAAGACTGGGACTCTCATACACTGCTGGTGGAGACTGTCAAATGGTACAACCGTTGTGGAAAGCAGTATGGCGATTCCTTCAAACGTTGGAATTAGAAATACCATTTGACCCAGCCATCCCATTACTAGGTATATACCCTAAAGAAGTGAGAGCCATGACAAGAACAGACATATGCACACCCATGTTCATTGCAGCACTATTTACAATAGCCAAAAGATGGAAACAACCTAGGTGTCTTGTCAACTGAGGAATGGATAACCAAACTATGGTACATACACACAATGGAATACTATGCAACTCTAAAGAATAATGCAGAATCTGCAAAACACCACATAACATGGATGAACTAGGAGGACATTATACTGAGTGAAATAAGTCAATCACAGAAGGACAAATATTGTATTAGTCTGTTATTGTAAAAGTAATGGAAAGGTTTATCTATTGAAGGAAATTTTCTTTGTTGGTTACCAGGGGTGGGAGGGGAGGGGAGGGAACACTGTTAGGTAGGGATAAGTATTGATTTGGGTGAAGAGAAGGGCAATGTACCAAATGTGAGTGACCAATAGGGCAGCATTGAGGATGAGAAAGACATAGAGAGGTCCATTGGAGGTATAGACAACAAAGATGAACCTTTTGCACATACAGTACTGCATTGTCAGTAAAGGCAAACATGGGTATACGGGTGGATAGATGGGTGGACAGGCTGAACCATTAAGTATGTCTATGAAGCATGGAGTGTACCCAAGACCTTGTGATAGGGTTGGCAGTCAATGGTCCTGTAAGTGTATTTGTATGGTCAGTAAGAATTCCCAGGAGTATAGTAGAGCTGACAAGGGACAAGGTTGCAGTCACTTCTTGGTCATAGCTAGCTACCCAGAGTGACTGAGAAGT
>NW_006932361.1:0-3674 GCF_000298275.1 Orycteropus afer afer
TGTGGCTTTGGTGGTTGGGGCATAAATTTGAATAACAGCCATATTAATGGGTCTTCCTTGTAGGCATATGGATATTATCCTATCACTGACAGCATTGCACTTCAGGACAGATCTTGAAACATGCTTTGTTAGGATGAATGCCACGCCATTCCTTTTCAAACTGTCATTCCCGTCATAGTAGATTAGATTAGACGTATAGGGGAGTTAATATCCTTGTGGATACTCTTCAACCAAAGAGGGGTAGAAGCTGATGGATAAATGCGCCCAGCTCTTTTCTGGGACACATTCTATGTGCTTCCATGGAGGTCCAGCTGAAATCAACCTCCATTACGTGGAGCAGAGACTTCAGAGTATGCCTTTATATTGGCCTGTGCTCCTTCACTCCCTCATACTCCCAGCTCCCTCGCTCTTGCTCCCTATCATGATCTCTCAAATAAACTACTTGCAAACAAGTCCTTATTGTAGGTTCTGGGGAGCCAAACCAGGACAACTAACTTCAATGTTATAGTGGTTCAATTTGGACCACAATAATGAAAGGGAAGAGAGTAAAGATGATTCACAATAAGTGAACTAGTGACCCCAGCTAAGTGGCAGAGTAAACCAAAAAAAACCAAACTCACTGCCATCCAGTCAATTTGACTCATAGCTACCGCTTCTTGGGTCTCCAAGGTGGTATCTCTATGGAAATGCATTGCTCAATCTTCCTTCCAAGGAGTGACTGGTGGGTTTGAAACACCAGCTTTCTCACTAGCAGTCAAATGCCTTAGGCACTACGCCAAGGACCTCCAAATATTCTCTTTAAAGTAATGAGAACATCGTTAAAAGTTATTATAATTAATTTCTCCATAACTTTGGAAAATAAACACAGGCTTATAGCAA
Source organism: Orycteropus afer afer (assembly GCF_000298275.1). Lineage (NCBI taxonomy): Eukaryota > Metazoa > Chordata > Mammalia > Tubulidentata > Orycteropodidae > Orycteropus > Orycteropus afer. The sequence continues at coordinate 880 of NW_006932361.1, forward strand.
TCCAGAAAGAATTTATTAAATAAAAACAGTTGAATATCTATAAAAAACAGTGATCTTGGTGATATCTTAACTGGTCCTATTCTCATCTCTCCCTCTATAGATCCATGGTAATCTTAAAAGCCAACAATCCTCTTCTGAATCTGGCTAGGCTTTCTCACAGTTCCCTGTCAGTGTACCATTTTTGAATTATTTCCAGCAAAATTTTACTTGCATGTGATATCAATGATATTGTTCAATTATTTCAGCATTCTGTTGTATCACCTGTCTCTGGAATGAGTACAAATATTGGTCTCTTCCAGTCAGTTGGCCAGGTAGCTGTCTTCCAAATTTGTTGGTATAGAAAAGTGAGTGCCTCCAGCACTGCATCCATTTGTTGAAACATCTCCACTGATATTCTATTAATTTCTGTAGTCTTGTATTTCAGTGCTTCAGTGCAGCTTGGACTACTGCCTTCAATATCATCAGTTCTTGATCATATGCTACCTCCTGAAATGGTCAGATGTTGACAAATTCTTTTATGGTACACTGGTCTAATCGACCTGACAGCAGTGAGTTTGGTTTTTAACTCTGTATGTTCCTTCCATTTTCTTTTGATGCTTCCTGCATCATTCAATATTTTGTCCATGGAATCCTTCACTATTTTGTTTATGGGCATACAATTTATAAAGATTGAAAGATTGGGCAATCTCCTTCCATAGTGACACTGCCTCAGAAACCCAAGGAGGGTCACTATGAGTCAGGTCTGACTAGACGGCATATAACAACAACAACTGAATATAGGAATTAAGAGAAAATTAAACCATATAGAAGCAAATAATTTATATTATTGCAATTAAATTAATATTATAATCCAAAGGTCCCTAGGTGGCACAAATGATTAAGCACTTGAGTCCTAACAAAAAGTTTAATAGTTCAAACCCATCCAAAGATCTCACAGAGAAAGGCAATTGGTTTCTGAAAAGATTATAGCTAAGAAAACCCTATAGAGCAGTTCTACTCTGAAGCATGTTGGGATGTCAGGAATCAGAATCCATTTGCCAGCAACAAGTCTGTTTTTTTCTTTTTAATCCAAACCAGATTTTAGTAACTTAAGTTATTAATTGACATACCCAGAGCAGCTGCTAAGAATATAACTCAGGAAAAATACAGTAAAATTCCTTACTTTGGAGCTTTAGAGTCATGGTTTTATGGGACATCCCAGTTAATTGGTCTAATAATGTGTTGAGTGTTTCTGTTGTAACTCTTTGTTTATTTCATAGTGCCTGGAGTCTTAAAAGCTTGGAAGTGGCCATCCAAGGCACAACAATTGGTCTTTACTCACCTGGAGCAAAACAGGAAGAAGGAGAATCAGGAATAGGAGGAGGATAAGAAATGTGTAGCTAACTGGGCTCCATTAATAATGGCCACCTTTACACTTTAACTAGAAGGTGCCCAGCTCCATCACTGAACACTTTGATTAAAGACTTTTTAGAGGAATCCTGATCAAAAAGCGGAAAATACAGAATAGAATTTCAAATTATCAAGGACTCCAGACTTTCTGGAGCCATAAAGGTTGGATGAACCCCTGAAACTATTATCCTTAGATAATCTTTAAACTTAAACCAAAACTATTCTCTGAAGTTTTCTTAAAACCAAACAGTAGTTTAGCTTAATTAGCAAAAATGTATCTGCCTTGAGCATTATATTCTTTTGAGAACTGTCTGTATGGGAGAAATTGAAAGATTAGATAGAAACCTTAGGAGGCAGTGAATTTACATTAACAGGAGAGGAACAACTCAGAAAAGGAGAGTGAGAACGGTTGGACAAATGAAGAATGTAACCAATGTCATTGAATTGCACATGTAGAAATGGCTGGAATGGTGTATTTTGTTGTCTATACTCTTGACAACAACAACAACAAAATAAATAATTTTAAAAAAGTATACTAGATATAATTGATGCAGAGCATTAAAAGACACAACATCTAAAGGAAAAAATATAAAGTAAAAAGGTAACAAGATAATTAAAATATTTAAGACAAAAGAAGGCAATAATAGAGAAATAAAGACATAAAACAAATATTCTTTATAAACATTAAAGTGGCAGGTGTGAATTCTACCTTATCAATAATTACATTAAGTGGACAAAAATTCACTTGAGGGGTTAAATTCTCCAGTTAAAAGATAGGAATGGTAGACTGTTTTTTAAAAAGATAATGCAAATATTTGCTGTGCTGTCAACAAGAGACACACCTCAGATTCAAAGACAAAAATAAGTTGAAAATAAAATGATGGAAAAAGATATGCCATACAAGGAATAATTTTAAAAACAAAAGAGCTGAACAGACAAAATACATTTTAACATTCACACAAAAATTCTTACTAGAGGCAGAAAAGGACATTTTATAATGATAATTGAGTAAAACAATAAAGAAGATATTACAATTATGCACATGTATTCTTCTAACAAAATCATAAACACATAAAGCGCAATTCAACAATAATAATTGAAAACTGTAATCTCACTTGGAATAATGGGTAGAATAAGTAGAGAGTATATCAACAGCAGTAGCAGGCCGGAAGAGCAGGAGAAAGGGGTAAAACCCAGTCACTAGTGTTCAGACGGCTCCCTTCTTACCCTCCTGAGAGGGACCGGGTCTCCAGGAGCAAGGTAAGCACGGGCGTAGCACAGAGTAGCAGGCCGGAAGAGCAGGAGAAAGGTGTAAAACCCAGGGAGCCAAAGAGAAGAGCAATCAGCCGAAGGGATTAGGTGAGGAGGGGAAACTCAGGGACGCCCAAAGAAGCAGGCAAGAAGAG
>NW_006932362.1:0-1093 GCF_000298275.1 Orycteropus afer afer
TATATGCTGAGCAAATAATCCAAGAAGTTGGACTATATGAAGAAAAACGTGGCATCAGAATTGGAGGAAGAATCATTAACAACCTGAGATACACTGATGATACAACTTTGCTTGCTGAAAGTGAGGATGACTTGAGGCACTTACTGATGAAGATTGAAGAATACAGTCTGCATTATGGATTACTTTTCAAGATAAAGAAAACAAAAATCCTCACAAACTGGACCAATAAGCAGCATCATGATAAATGGAGAAAAGTTTGCCAAAGAATTCATGTTGCTTGGTTCTACAGTCGACACCAATGGAAGCAGCAGTCAGGACATTAGACGACATGTGGCACTGGGCTGGTTGGCTGCGAAGGGACTCTTTCAAGTGCTGAGGATCAGGGATGTCTCCTTGAGGACTAAGATGCGACTGACACAAGTCATGATATTTCCAATCCCCTCATATGCATATGAGAGCTGTACAATGAATAAGGAAGACTGACGGAGAGTTGATGCTTTTGAGTTGTGGTGCTGGCGAAGCATGCTGAAAGTACCGTGGACTGCTAAAAGAACTAACAGATCTCTGCTGGAGGAGGTGCAGCTGAAATGCTCCTTGGAAGTGAAATGGCCAGACTTCATCTCTCCTACTTTGGTCATGTTGTCAGAAGGGACCATTCCCTGCGGAAGGATGTCATGCTTGGTAAGGTGGAGGGTTGATGAAAAAGAAGGGAAGGCCTTCAACGAGATGGATTGACACGGTGGCTGCGACAGAGGGCTCAAGTATTGCAAGGATCATAGAGCTGGCTCAGGATCAGGTGATGTTTCGTTCTGCTGTGCATGGGGTCGCTGTGAGTCAGAATTGACTCAATGGCACCTAACAACAACCTAACAACAGTCATCTAGCTTCTCTTCTACCTCCTGTGCATTCTGGGTTATGCTTGATAGTCTATTTATGCCATAAATTAGGGCTCCCAGATTTGCCCCTATTTTATATTTGATGAGTTTTATAGTTTTGGGTTTTACATTTAAGTCTTTGATCCAGCTTGAGTTTGTTTTTGTGTATGGGGTGATGTATGATGTTCTTGATGTCATCCCCCAATTCCTCTGGTTTT
>NW_006932362.1:1703-3679 GCF_000298275.1 Orycteropus afer afer
TGCCTTCCGAGGACTGGCTGGTGGGTTTGAACCACCAGCCTTCTGGTTAGCATTCAGGTGCCTGAGGCACTATTGCTACCAGAGCTCCTGTTTTCCTTGTAGTTACATGGATATTATCCTATCACTGACAGCGTTGTACTTCAGGACAGATCTTGAAACAGTCTTTGTAATGATGAATGCCACACCATTCCTCTTCAATTTGTCATTCCCATCATAGTAGATCATATGGTTGTGTGATTCAAAATGGCCTAACCCAGTACATTTCAGCACAGTAATGCCTAGGATATCATACTTTATGGGTTCCATTTTGGTTTTGACCACTTCCAATTTTACTAGATTCATACTTCATACATTCCATGTTCCAATTATTAATGGATGTTTTCATCTGTTTCTGCTCATTTTGAGTCATGCCACATCAGCCAGTGGAGGTCCCAAAAGCTTTACTTTATCCATATCATTAAGGTCTACTCTGAGGAGTCAGCTCTTCCCCAGTCTAATTTTGAGTGCCTTCTGACCTGATAGGCTCATCTTCTGGCACTGCGTTGGACAGTGTTTCAGGGCTATTCATAAAGTTGCCCAGTAATGTATCAGACAGCACTTCTCTGCTATTCATAAGGTCTTCCCTGGCCAATTCTTTGAGAAGTGGATTGCTCTTCCTTCTTCTGAGTCTGTGTAAGCCTGGAAGCTCTGCTGAAATCTCTCCACCATGGGTAACCCTGTTGGCATTTTGCAACATGGTGACATAGCCTCAATCCTCACAGCAACATGTAAGCCACCAGAGGATGACAAACTGACAGACAAGTTCCTCTCCCTTAGTTGTTTCTTAGCTTCTCTGCACCAGCCTACCTCAGGCCCCTGCATTAATACAGAGCCACACCCAAGTGAAAAGCAGCCTACAACCCCCAGGCCCATCAACCTCAGTCCCTGGCCTTATTAAAGAGCCACACTCAAGTGAAAAGCAATCTCCAAGTCCCAGGCCTGCCTACCTCAGGCCCAGTCCTTAATATATAGCCACACCCAAACGAAAAGCAGTTTCCAAGCCCCAGGCCTGCCTGCCTCAGCCCTTGCCTTAATATAGAGCCACCCTCAAGTGAAAAGCAGCCTTCAAGACCTGGTCTGTATATAGATACACATTATTCCTTTTCAGCGTTGTATACTATTCCATTATGTCAATATTTATTAAACTCTTTTTTTTCTAATTGATGAATGTTTAGCTTATTCTGGTTTTTACTGTCATGAACAGTGTTTCTGTGAGCATTTTATTCTTGTCCATTGGTTGCACATTGTAACAGTGTTCTCAGGTGTAAATCTCAAGAGTGGAATTGGTGGACCATAGGGTCTGCTGAAATTCAATTTTATAATAGTATAACTGTTTTCCAAATAGCTGAAGAAAATAAAAGCAAGTCCATGGAAACCAAAGTATGACCTTGAATACATCCCACCTGAATTTAGAGATCATCTCAAGATGATGGTATTATTTTCCAAAGTATCTGTGTCAATTTACACTTCACCAGTTGTGCGTTTCATTTCTTTGATTCTGTACTTTTTAATACCTGGTCTTACCAGACTGTAACAATTTTTTTAGTTCTACTTGAATGTAAAACGTTTATTTCGTTGTAATTTTGATTTGTATGCCCCTCATTTCTAAGGAGGAAGAGTATCTTTTTTTTTTCTGTGAAATCACTGTTCAAGTCTTTCCCCCATTTTTCCATTGTGTTGTTAAATTTAGAAAGTAAAGAGTGGTAGTCATAGGGTATAAAATCCTTTTCTAATGGGTTTGTAGGAATTTTAAAATATGTGTTCTGGATACCAACACTTTATTATGTGTTTAATTTATTATATTTTAATTTTTTAAAATTTAATTATATTTTCTCCTGTTTTGTACCTTTCCTTCAGTGTCTTTATAGCATCTTTTGATTTAAATTAATACTTAACTTTAACAGTAGAATTTGTCAATTCTTTCTGTTTTGATTAGC
>NW_006932363.1:0-541 GCF_000298275.1 Orycteropus afer afer
GGTGGCTGAGAGGCTTGACAGAAGCCACACGAAGGGGCTGGAGGCTTGTCTGAAATGTATTCTGTCCTGCAGGAAGCTGAGGATAAAAGAGAGTGTCTTGAAAACTGGTTCACAAAATCTCTTATCTTCAGAACTCAAGGGCTTTGAAGAGAAAAGCTCTAGCTTGTTTGGGGGAAGAACTAGAGAAAACAAGTGCCATGTGAGAAACCAGACCTGCAAAAAGTCAGTCCAGGCGGGGCAGCGTTCCAGAACAAAGCAGAGTTCCTGCAAGGTTGTAACGTGCACTGTGGGTTCCCCAGGGTCTTCACCACAGTCCTCCCCTGCCCCCCTATGTGTTTCCAGATGAGTGGGCAAATAATAAAGTTGCATTGTACATGGTAGAATGCCAGCCACTCTGGGGACTATGTGGCCGATGACTCAGAGCTCAGGAGAGGAAATTGGAAAAAATAAAAGGGCAAGGTCTATGTCATCAGCAGGCCAAGGGGTGACTTGGGAGAGGGGAGGTTTAGCATCTAGATAACCCCCATCAGCCACCCTCCCA
>NW_006932363.1:1776-3673 GCF_000298275.1 Orycteropus afer afer
TGGTTAGCAGTCAAGTGCCTTAGGCACTATGCTACCAGAGCTCCTTTGTATAGTTTAGGAGGCTAGAAGTCTGAGTTCAAAGTGCCAAGCCCTAGGGGTTGGGTGCCCTCAACCTTGGGCTTCAGCTCTGCCTCTTGCTCTTGGTCCACTGGAGCTGGAGGTGTCTCTTCACTCAGGCAGCTGCCGGCTGCTGAGGCTGACAAACCCAAGGTTGACAAATAAAATGGTACAGTCCCAAGACTACCAAACAACATGGCAGGCCACTATTTCAAATCCAGAAACAGTTCCAAGATCAGCAGGAAACATGGCAGGCTGCTGAAAGAAGACTCAGCTACAGGCAGGTCCAAGCTGCCAAAAAGCTGCAGAGACCTTTCTCAAAGCTTCTTATAGACTGGAGGCAGCCATATCCCTAAGGCAGCTACTCAGCTGCTCCAGTAGATCCCACCATGGAGTTGATTACCAATCTCATCATGGAAAATAACTACATCCAGCTGCCCAGCCACTCAAAACCAGGCCCAGCCAAGCTGACACAGAACTTAACTACCACACTTGCTGAAAGTGAAGATGACTGGAAGCACTTACTCATGAAGATCAAAGACTACACCCTTCAGTATAGATTACACCTCAACATAAAGAAAACAAAATCGCTATGAGTTGGGGACGACTCGACAGCATATAACAACAACAACAGACTGTAAGAGGGAGCTCTGGTGGCATAGTGCCGAAAGCATTTGACTGTTAACGAGAAGGCTGGTGATTCAAACCCACCAGCCACACGTCAGAAGGAAGGTTGGACAATCTATTTCTGTAGTGACACCACCTCAGAAAACCAAGGAGGGGTCACTATGAGTCGGGTCCAACTCAACAGCAGTGTGTTTGGTTTTGTTTGGTTTAAATTGTAAGAGAATAAACTCCTATTTGTTAAAAGCCACCCTTTTGTGGTGTTTCTGTTAGAACAGCACTAGAGAACCAAAATAGGCAGCTTTGAGGACTATTACTCAGCACATCATAAATCCACTTCTTTCCCTGACTCCCACTGCCAAGCACACTGTTTCCTTAGGCTTGCCTGTGTAATTCCAAAGCTGCCACTTGCTATGATCATGAGGACTTATCTTAAAGAGAAACCTTAGACCTAGGCAGCTCAAGAGCCCACCATGGAAAACGCAGAGGCTTAGGTGTGTATGAATCAGGCATTTTATTAAATGGTACTGTGCCAGTGTGGCTGTACCCCCTGGCCAGCCTGGTTAGGTCAGAGTCTATATGGCCATCATTCTTTTTCAAATATGAAGAGAAAAATCAGGTGCATGCGTGTGGTATGTGTTGGGGAGGTGACAGGGCTAAGGGCAGTTATTAAGTTCCATTCCTACAGTACTACTCCCACATGCACACCTTGAGGATTAAATAGATTTAAGAGATCCATTAGGTCCCTGAAGCTCACTAAGCAACACTCTCCCAAGGACCCCTCTGTGATTAAAAAGTAATGAGAAAAAACATAATGAGATGGAGGTTTGCTTTCCCTAAAGAGTCAGTCACAGGGCTTGGTAGTCACACTAGAGCACTGAGAATGCACTACTTACTGGCTTAGTGTCAGGAAGCCTTCTGGTTGAGCTTCTATTCCAGTAAAAATAAATTCGCAGTGATCCATCCATCCTTCCAAGTACCTGTCTCCAGGCCCCACATCTAGGGGAGCTCAGAGCCCAGAACACACCACTTTGAATGATCCTCTATGCCTTTTAATGTCAATTAAATCAGGTTAAAATTAACATCAAGGGAAACCTGAGAGACACAGAAGGGAGAATGATGGCCCCATTTGCCTTCTTCAGTGACACAGAACTACTGAAAACAAATATATCCATATATAATCAGTACACTATTTCTGGAGGGCTTACTTAAAAGA
>NW_006932364.1:0-732 GCF_000298275.1 Orycteropus afer afer
AAGCAAGATAAAGTGGTAGAAATAAGGGAACAGGATACAGACCCAGAACAAATCCCTGGGGATGAAGCAGCATTGGAACTCTCTGATAAGGAATTCAAAAAAATTATATTTAGGTATCTTCAAAGGATTGAGAGACAGACCGAAGAAAACACAGAATAATGACCTGAATTACTGATCGGATGGACTCTGGTGAGACCCCCAATACTGTGGTCCTGGGATACATTCTGGGCCTGGAATAAAACTCACTCCCTAAGGCTGGCTCTCAGCCCAATAATAAACAAGATGTACACACAGACCACTCAACCCAGAGTGATGCACCCACATACTCTATGGAAATGCATCCCTTGGAGCAATAGACCACGGGGCACCAGAGGGGCAACATTAACATATAGGAAATGCAGGACACACAGGAGTGCATAACTATGAGGGGCATGGGGGGATGGGTTACTGGGTAGGGAGGGAAGGAGATGGGGTTTGTGTTGTTGTTTTCAGGTGCCGTCAAGTCATTTCCAACTCATAGTGACCCCATGCACAGCAGAATGAAACACTGCCCAATCCCGCACCAGCTCAATGATCCCTGCTATACTTCACACCATCATTGCAACCACCATGTCAATCCATCTCGTTGAAGGCCTCCCCCTCTTTTGTCGACCCTCCACCCTACCAAGCATGACATCCTTCTCCAACGAATGGTCCCTTCTGACAACATGACCAAAATAGGTGAGACGAAGT
>NW_006932364.1:3000-3677 GCF_000298275.1 Orycteropus afer afer
CTTTGTGATGATGAATGCCACACCATTCCTCTTCAAACTGTCATTCCCAGCACAGTAGATCACATGGTTGTCTGATTGATGGCCAAAAGCAGTTCATTTCAGCTCACTAATGCCAAGGATATCAATCTTTATGTGTTCCATTTCATTTTTGACAACTTCCAATTTTCCCAGATTCATACTTTATACATTCCATTTTCTGATGATTAATGGATGTCTGCAGCTGTTTCTCTTCAATTTGAGTGGTGCCACATCAAAAAAATGGAGGTCTCAAAAGCTTTACCTTATCCATAGGAGTAAGGCTGAGTTTACTCAGATGATGCAGCTCTTTCCCAGTCCTATTTTGAGAGCCTTGTAACCTAACTGGACTATTCATAAAGTTGTGCAGTAATGCATCAAACATGTTTCTTTGCTATTCATAAGGTTTTCCCTGGCCAATTATTTGAGAAGTGGGTGGCCTCCTTCTTCCTAGTCTGTCTTGGTCTGTAAGCTGGGCTTACACCTGTGCACCATGTGCACCCCACTGGGTTAGAAACACCAGTGGCTCAGCTTCAAAACTCACATCAACACGTCACCACAGTAGGACAAACTGACAGACAAGTTTGCCTCCCTGTTGGAAACCTCTCATACCACCCTTACCTGGGTCCCTGTGGCTGACTCCTCCTCTGTCTAGATTCCTA
>NW_006932365.1:0-657 GCF_000298275.1 Orycteropus afer afer
TTTTTTTTTTATTTTTATTTTTGTCTAACTGACAGGGAGAGAGCAACCATGCATATACGACACAACCACACTTGCACCTCCTAAAGCTTTACTTATTGAGTGAGAGCCACCTCTTCCTTCTCCACCAAGATAAACAATCACCAAGAAGAGCCTGACTCACCCTTACTGCTCTTCATGAACAGTTAACAGAGATTTAATATAACAACATTACAACGTCTCAGAGACAACAGATCATCACAGACCAAACAAAGAAGCAAGACAAAGTGGTAGAAACAAGGGAGCAGGATACAGAACCAAAACATATTCTTGAGAAAGAAGCAGCATTGGAAATCCCTGATAAGGAATTTAAAGAATTATATTTAGGTATTTTCAAAGAACTAAAAGACAGATCAAGGAAAACACTGACAAAATTAAGGAAAACACAGACAAAACCATAGGACAATTTTGGAAGAAAATACAAAAACAAAATGACAAAATAAATGAAAAATTAGAAATGATTCAAAATCTGCAGATAGAAATCCAGAAGATCAATACTAAATTTACAGAAATAGACAACACATTAAAAGGGCAAAGGAGTAGAATTTAATCAATGGAAGACAGAATTAATGAGATTGAAGATAAATACCAGAATATTCTTTAGAAAAGGATCAATCAAAA
>NW_006932365.1:2272-3954 GCF_000298275.1 Orycteropus afer afer
CTATCACAAAACTGGGAGCTCTGGTAGAGTAGTACCTAAGGCACTTGACTGCTAATCAGAAGGCTGGCAGTTCAAACCCATCAGCCACTCCCTGGAAGGAAGTTTGGCAATCTACTTCCATAGTGATACCCCCTCGGAAATGCAAAGAGGGGTCACTATGAGTTGGGTCTGACTCAACAACACATAACAACAACAACAACATAAAAGAGTTAAAAAGGCAAATAGACAAATCCACAGTCATAGTGAGAGACTTTAATAGACCACTTTCAATGAAAGATAGAACAACTGGAGAGAAACTCAACAAAGACACAGAGCAGTTAAACAATACAATCCACCAACTTGATATTATAGACATATAAAGAACATTTCACCCAACAACAGCACAATATACATTCTTTTCTAGTGCACATGGACCACTCTCCATGATAGTTTATATACTAAGCCATAAAGGAAGTCTTAATAAATTTTAAAACATTGAAACACTGCAAAGCATCTTCTCAGATCACAATGCTATCAAATTAGAAATCAACAATAGGAAGATCAATGGAAAAAGAACAAATATATGGAAACTGAACAACACCCTCCTTAAGAATGACTGGGTAACAGAAGAAATGAAAGATGAAATTCAAAAATTCCTTGAATCAAAAGACAATGAAAATACAACATAACAAAATCTTTGGAACATAGAAAAAGCAGTTATCAGAGGACAATTTATAGCAATAAATGCACACATCAAAAAAGAAGAGCCAAAATCAACACTTCAAAACAACATCTCCAACAATTAGAAAAAGAACAGTAAGAAAAACCAACAGAAGAAAGGAGATAATAAAGATTCAAGCAGAAATCAATGAAACAGAAAATAGATAATAGATAAAGTCAACAAAACTAGAAATTGGTATTTTGAAAAGATGAATAAAATTGAGAAACCATTGGAAAATTTAACAAAGAAAAAGAGGGAGAGAATATAAATAACACAGATAAGAAATGAAATGGGTGACACTACAGCAGAACCAATTGAAATAAAAAGGATAATATCAGGATACTATGAAGAACTGTACTCCAACAAATTTGAAAATCTGGAAGAAACGGACAGATTTTTACAAACACACCACTTACCTAAAATAACACAGACTGATGTGAAAAAGCTCAACAGATCCATAACAAAATAAAAAATTGAACAGGTCATAAAAAATTACCAACTAAAAAAAGTCCTGGACCACACAGTTTTAACAAACAATTCTACCAAATATTCAGAGAAGAACTGACACCAATCTTACTCAAACTATTCCAAAACACAGAAAAGGATGAAATCTTCTGTAATCCGTTTTATGAAGCAAGAATAACCTTGATATCAAAATCAGGCAAAGACATCACTCAAAAGGAAAACTACAGACAAATGTACATTATGAATATGTTGTTGTTGTTAGGTGCTGTCAAGTCGTTCCTACTCATAGCAACCCCATGCACAGCAGAACGAAACACCGCCCGATTCCGTGCCAGCTCCATGATCCTTGCTATTGTTGTTGCTGTTGTTTTTAAGTGCCGTCGAGTCATTTCTGACTCACAGCGACCCCATGCACAGCAGAACAAAACACTGCCCGATCCCGTGCCAGCCCCACAATCCCTGCTATACTTGAGCCCATCATCGCAGCCACCATATCAATCCACCTCCTTGAAGGCCT
>NW_006932366.1:0-821 GCF_000298275.1 Orycteropus afer afer
CAATTCTTTAGATGGTCTCAGAATTCAGGAAGGATATAATCAAGATCATATTTTGGCTGTCATGTACTTCTTTTCATTGTCTTCAGCTTCAACTTAAGCTCGCATGTGAGCAGTTGATGGTCTGTTCCACAATCAGCTCCTGGCCTTGTTTGGCTGAAGATACTGAGTTTCCCCATATCCATATAGGATATGGAGTGGGAAAAATTTTAAAAAAACACTATCATAAACTTAACAATAAGAAAATAAAGTACCTTATATCACAACAAATCAGGACTTCAAAATGTTTAGCATAGTTCACTTGGATTATTTGGAGAGTAAAATTAGTGTAAGTCTAATTATTCTCTAAAGCCCACTACAGAGTGAACTCCTCAAGAATTGAGGAGGGTATTTTTTATTTTTCTGCATATTACAGAAGCATAGTATATTTCTTTGTTAGCTATTCCATCAATGCTGAAAGAGTCAAAAAACAAGAATGCCTTTTTATGAGAATCTCAAGGCTCTATTGTCATATATGAATGCCCATTTTGGATATGAAACATAAGAACAGGAAATGGACTAACACAAACATAAGATGATTTATTGGAGGGGTAGAGTGCAATAACAGATAAACAAACAAATAAATAAAACCAGCTAAAAATGCAAGCCCTAGACAGGTCAGGAAGCAAAATAGTTCTAGGATTCTAAATAGTAGAACCAAGTGAACACTTTCATCAGACTAGTACAATGGGGTTAAATCTAATATTTTTAGTCCATAATGGTACTTCACTTGAGAATTAAATACTGGGTAGAGAAGGACAGATTGGCTGAGTATAAATAAGGAA
>NW_006932366.1:978-3738 GCF_000298275.1 Orycteropus afer afer
AAAATAATAAAATGAAGAATGCCAGGCAACTAGATGAAGAAGAGCAATTTAAGCCTAAAAAACACAAGAAAATAAAGAATAATAATTAAAGCAGAAATCAATGACCTAGAAAACAATGGAGAAAATTAAGGAAACAAAAAGCTAAATCTTGGAAAAGATCAATAAAGTTGATAAACCACTAGCCAGACTAACAAATAAAAAGAAGAAAAAAGAAACAAAATACTAACATAAAAAATAAAGAGGTGTTATCACTACTGATCCAATCCACACTAAATGGATAGGAAAGGAATATTACGAACAACACTATACATAAAAATTTAATATTTAGAGGAAACGGAATGATTCCTTGAATTAGTGAGTCAATGGTAAAATTCTCATAGAATACTAAAGTTTGATTTCTGACTGATGAACCACATATTCTATCATCTGTCTGTCAGTGGAGATCTGTGCATTGTATGATGTTGATCACATTTCAGTGTAGCTTCCAGGTTAAGATGGACTAAGAAGACAGGCCTAGTGACCTACTTTGTAAATCAGCCTATAAGAATCCTATGGATCACAACTTTCTGATCCACAACTGATGGGGATGGTACAGAAGTATGAAGTGTTTTGTTCCATTGTGTATGTGGTCTCCATGAATCAGAGCTGACCCAAAGACATCTAACAAGAATAACACCAAAACACATTTAAGAAGAAACAAGTAATATAAGTCGTTCTTATTGCCTAAAGCATTTGACTACTAACCAGAATTTGGTGGTTCAAACCACCAGCCACTCCATGGAACAAGACTGGGAAATCTTCTTCCATAAAGATTTACCACCTCAGAAAATCAAAGGGGGTCACTATGAGTCAGAATCAACTTGATGCCAGTGTTTTTTTTTTTCTTTTTTTCTTTTTAAGTTTTATGCATTAAAGGCACCCTGGTGGTACAATGATTAAGGGCAACAGTCTTAACTCTCCACCCATTCTATAGGAGAAAGATGTGGCAGTCTGCTTCCATAAAGATGTACAACCTTGGAAACCCTATGGGACAGTTCTCTTTTGTCCTATAGGGTCACCATGAGTCCAAACCGACTCAATGACAGTGAGTTTGCTTTTATCAATTAAATAAATGGAATCAATTATTAATAATGTTCTTGGGTTGGGGAAAGCATCAAGTTGAGATGGTTTTATCAGTTAATTCTACCAAATATTTAAGGAAGAAATTATACGAATTCTCCACAATCTCTTTCAGAAGTTAAAAGCAGAGGGAGCACTTCCTAGTCCATTCTATGTGTTAGAATTACTGTTATATCAAAATCAGAGAAAGATGTTATAAGAAATGAAAAATATAGACCGATATCTCTCATGAGGATCTCTGATGGTGTGGTGGTTAAAGCATTCAGCTATATCCAAAAGGTTGACAGTTCGAACCAACTAGCTATTCCACAAGAGAAAGATGAGGCAGTCTGCTTCCATTAAGATTTATAGCCTTGGAAACCTTGTGAAGTAACTCTACTCTGCTCTATAGGTTTGCTATGAGGTGGAATTAACTTGATGGTAGTGAATTTGGTTTTGTTTATATCTCTAATCAGCAGAGACACAATAATCTTTTCTTTTCTTTTTTTAAATAACAAATTGAATCCAAGAATGTACAGAAAAGAATAATATACACCTATTGTGATTAATTCCAGGTTTACCAGACTGCTTTGAAATTTGAAAACTAATCAATGTAATCCACCATATAAACTGACTTGCAGTGCAGTGAATGACTTTATATGAGTATTCTAGATACAGACTTTATAATTTCCACCAGATTACTGGGTGGGACCATGCACATAAGGTGTGTATAAATAACTCTGATGTTGGGATTGGTTAGTTTTGTCAGTCTGCCAGGCTTAAAATGAGCCCTCTGGTAGTGTAGTGCCTAAGGCACTTGACTGCTAATCAGAAGGCTGGCAGTTCAAACCCACCAGCCACTCCTCAAAAGAAGGTTGGACAATCTACTTCCATAGTGATACCACCTCAGAAACCCAAGGAGGGGTTGCTATGAGTCAGGTCCGACTGGACACAAATAACAACAACCAAAGAGGCAGAGGAAGGATCTCACTGCCATCAAGAGAGAACAGCAGGAGATGAAGTGGAGCATGTACTTGGACCCAAGATCACTGTGCTGGATCTCCTTGCCTGAAAGATACCTAAGCAGAGAGATGTCCTAGCAGAGAGATGAAAGCAGTGGAACCAAGGGTCACAAGACAGAGCAGCAGGCTTACATGGCCCATGGAGTGAGAAAGCTGAGTGCCCTGGGGCAGGAGGCATGCTGGCAGAGTGGGGTGCACCTAGGTGTACCTACTAGCAGAGAAAAAGGAGCTTTGCAACTCTTGCATGAGCAGGGCAGAGATGCTAATGGCCAGAGGTGGGTCTGAGAGCACAGCAGAGGTGAGATTATCCTGATTGAAAATTTGCATCCTGATCATGTTCCTGAACCTGAATTTTAGCCTGTTACTATGCTAATAAACCCCATAATCATGAGTGTTGTCTATTAGTTCTGTTTGGCCATTGCAACGAATTATGGAACCCAGCATAGAAGTAGTGAGTGCCGTGGGAGGGACAGTTGGTGTGATGGTTGGAGCTGTGTGTCAACTTGGCTGGACCCCAGTTCTGTGTGGGTGTTCCCATGATGGGATCAGATGACTGAGTTCTGAGTGGCCAGTCTGCCCAAGGGGAGTTTCCCTAGGGGCCTGCTTGCAATGATATTCCAAGGACAATCTGAAAGAACAG
>NW_006932367.1:0-1142 GCF_000298275.1 Orycteropus afer afer
AATCTCCAGCATTATTTCTGACACCAAGGCCAAGTTTTCCAACTACCAGTGATTCTTGTTTCCACCTTTTGCATTCCAGTCATCAGTGATAATCAACATATCTTGATTGCACGTTTGGTCAATTTCAGACTGCAGAAGTTGATAAAAGTCTAATTTTCTCATCTTTGCCTTTGGTGATTGATGTGTAAATTTTAACAACTATAGTGTTAACTGGTCTTTCCTGTAGGCATATGGATATTATCCTATCATTGACAGCATTGTACTTCAGGACAGATCTTGAAACATCCTTTGTGATGATGAACGCTATCTCATTCCTCTTCAAATTGTCACTCCTGGGATAGTAGGTCATATGGTTGTCTGATTCTTAATGGACAAAACCGGTCCATTTCAGTGCATGAATGCCTGGGATATTAGTCTTTATGTGTTTCATTTCATTTTTAACAACTTCCAATTTTCCTAGATTCATACTTCATAC
Source organism: Orycteropus afer afer (assembly GCF_000298275.1). Taxonomy (NCBI): domain Eukaryota; kingdom Metazoa; phylum Chordata; class Mammalia; order Tubulidentata; family Orycteropodidae; genus Orycteropus; species Orycteropus afer. The sequence continues at coordinate 476 of NW_006932367.1, forward strand.
ATTCCATGTTCTAATTATTAACAGATGTTTGTAGCTGTTTCTCCTTGAGTCATACCACATCAGCAAATGGAGGTCCTATAAGCTTTACTTTATCCCTATCATTAAGGCTGATTCTATTCTGATGAGGCAGCTCTTTTCCAGTCATATTTTGAGTGCCTTCCAACCTCAGGGGCTCATCTTCCTGTATTGTATCAGACAATGTTTCCAGGCTATTCATAAAGTTGGTCAGTAATGTATAAGACAGTGTTTCTCTGCTATTCATAAGGTTTTCCCTGGCCAATTCTTAGAGAAGTGGATGGCCTATTCCTTCTTCATAGCCTATCTCAGTCTGTGAGCTGGGTTTTAATCTGTGCACCATGTGCAACCTGCTGGCATTTCAAACACTGGTGGCATAGCCTGCAGTCTCACAGCAACATGCAAGCCACCACAGTACGACAAACTGACAAACAAATTCATCTCCCTTAGCTGTTTGAAACCTCTCTGCCCTCTGCGTACCTTGATCAGGACACTGTTGAACCTGGATTCCCTCCTTCCTGCCTTTGGGTGGGGGCTGTCTCCCTCCCTAACCTGGATCCTGCCTCCATTGGCCCTGGCTTAAGGTATTGCTAATTCTATTTCTCTGAAGACCTAGTAATGATGGAATATCAGCCATTTTTCTAGGTATTTC